>NC_138554.1:16844576-16990414 GCF_964273705.1 Natrix helvetica
CAGACAGAGAGAAGAGAGGGAGAGGGAGACAGAGACAAAGACAGAGAGAGAGATCTAAGGTCTATTGCTGTTGCTATTTTCCAGGTTTGCTTTTGTTGCTTTCTGTGTTGTTAAGGGGCGAGTTGGGTGTGTGTGATGACTCTGTAGTCAAAGAAACTGAACTTGTCAGCTGGAAAGCCAACAGCCTGGGTTCAAGTTCCAAGCGCCATGTGATGGGATAAGTGCCTAGTACTTGCCCCAGCTCCTGCCAACCTAGCAGTTCAAAAGCATGCAAATACGAGTAGATGAAGTACCACTTCAGTGGGAAGGTAGAAGTGTTCTGTGCACCTCAGTGTATAATCATGCAGACCACATAACCACAGAAGTGTATTTGGAGAATATTGATTCCCTCAGCTAAGAAATGGGGGGAAAAAACACCACCCTAAGAGTTGGACAGGGGAAACCATTTAAATTTACCTTTAAGGGGCGAGTTAACACATTCAAGATATTTATTCTTGAATTTCTATGATACTTTTGTAATAATATTGAAAACAAATAAATGATAAGAAGATACTGGTATTTATTTTATACCACCAATAATGAGGGTTTCTTTTAGTTTTCAGCAACAGGGTTTCCTTTTGCTTTTTCTGTGAAAGGTCCACAAATGATTTCCTAAAGTTTCTATCTTCTTTTCTAACTTGCTCCAAAATTCTCGTGGAAACTTTATTCTACAATTTATCTATTCTTTAAATAGGAATAAATTTCAAGCTTTAAATTTTGATCTTATTCTACATTTATTCTATAATTTTAGTGAACAGATTTCTTCTCGGCATCAGGGTTGTTGGAATTGGTTGGCAGTTAAACTGAATACCTTAAATTAAATTGTAGACTTTGGCTGTTCCAGTTTGATATAGTGATCAAGGTTTTGGTGTAGAAACCAGGAGGTTGTGAGTTCTAGTCTCTCCTTAGGCATGAAAGCCAGCTGGGTGACTGAGCCAGTCACTCTCTCTCAGCTGAGGAAAAATAGGAGGCAGAAGGACTATTAATATGTGTTTTTTTCTCTGGTGTGACTGGTTTATCAGGGTAACCTGGTCTATCCAATTATAGGATGGAGCATACTACTTCCTCTTTTGCCTTTCAGCCTCAATCCAAGAGCCTTTGTATTTTTGTGTTAAATTTCTGTTTTACCAACAAAGAAATAAAGGGAGACTAGCATAGATCTATTTCAAGCTGTTTAGCTCTCATCATACCCTTCTTGGATTCAAACCCGGGCTGTTTACATATTAGATAGATGTATTAACCTCTAAGCCACAGGTTCTCCTCCCTTTGTTGGCTATACCAGGGAGATATGTCAGAATATTCATGAACTGGCAGAGACATAATAACAAGGTCGGCCAATGAATAAACATGGTAATAGGTCAGTCAATGAGGCTTATTTGGAAACAGAAACTTAAGTAAGAAATCTGGGCATGGCTTAGCTGTATTAAGCTCTGAACTCAGAACCGAAACCAATCTATCCTCTGCCTGTGTTTTGCCTGTAACTACTACCACATTGGAGAATCCACTGTTGGTATTGTATATTTACTTATGAGTTATATTGTATATAAAGAGAAGTTAATAAATCTTGCGGAATCAGTTATCTGTGTGTGTTTTCTGAATTTGATTTTTGCAACAAACTCTGACAAGATATTGTTTTTTCTCCAGTGGAACCAGTCTAACAGGGCAGCCTGGTCTACCCAATTATGGGACAGAACATACTGCTTTCATTTTCACCTTTCGCAGGCAGTCGCTTTCACAACAAGCTATTTTTATGTTAAGTTTATGATTTACGGACAAAGAAATAGAGACTAGTATAGATCTATTTCAAGTTATTTAACTCATCTAAATAGCTTGAAATAGATCTATACTAGTCTCCCTTTATTTCTTTGTCCGTAAAACACAAATTTAACATGACTATTAAATATGTTCACTGAGTTGTGCTGCTTATAAAATAACAGACAGGATAAAAATCTAATGAAACAAAACAAAAAAGCATGTTTGGATTCTTGAGGCAATTATTAGAAATGCATCTGAATGGTACTGCTTTGAAGTTGTATGATTCCAATTTTTTTCTCATTCCAGATGGAGCTATCTAATGGAACCACAGTCCAGGAATTCATTTTATTGGGTTTGGATAGGGGACAGGAAAAGCGATTCTACCTACTTATCCTTTTCAGTTTTATGTACATAATAACTTTGATTGAAAACACCATTATTATCATTCTGGTACATGTAGACGACCACTTAGCTAAGCTGCCCATGTACATCCTCTTGGGAAATTTCTCCTGGTTGGAAATGTGCTACGTGACTACCTCCATACCTCGTATGATCTTTGATCTGGCTTCCCCTCAGGGAATCATCTCCTTCCAAGCCTGTTTCCTTCAGTTCTATGTTTTCTTCTCATGTGGCAGCACTGAATGCTTCTTCCTCTCAGCTATGGCCATGGATCGCTATTTGGCCATTTGCCACCCACTCCGCTACCCAACAATTATGTCTTCAAGAAACTGCTCCAAGCTTGTAGCTGGTTGCTGGATTGCTGGGTTCTTGGGATATGCTGTCCCAGTGACTTTGATCTCCAGACTGTCCTTCTGTGGGTCCAACATCATTGACAATTTTGTGTGTGATCAAGTCCTCCTCTCCCTGGCTTGTTCATCTTTAAAAAATGTTTTTTTTATAAGTCAGATTTCCATGAATTTTTTGATTTCATTAGGCAACTTTGTCTTTGTCGCTATCTCCTATGGCATTGTCATTGCCACACTTATCAAATCCTCTAACCAACACAGTAGAAAGAAAGCCTTCTCCACCATATCCTTCCATCTCATGGTGGTGATCCTTTTCTATGGTTCTGTGGCAGGAATGTATGTAGTTCCAGTTGGGGAAACTCAGTCACATATTGCTAAAATAGTCACCGTCTTCTACACTGCTGTCACACCATTTCTCAACCCCATGATCTACTGTCTGAGGAATGATCAGGTGAAGGAGGCCCTGAGTAGGTTGCTGAGAAGGATGGAGCAAAGGCTGAGAGAGAAAAAATGATGTATGTAAAAGGGTTGAGAATGAGAAAATGAACCTGCAAGCTTTGTGGTGGATTTTTTTTCCATTTGTTTTTTTTTTAATAGCTTAAAACATGAATTAAATAGATTTGATTGAATTCCATTAGATTGGATAGGAAAGGATAGGACTGGGTTGGATTGGTTTGGGGACTGGACTGGACTGGCTGGGACTGAGACTGAGACTGGGACTGGACTGGACTCGATTGGAGTGGTTGAAAAAATACAATTTTCTTTCACATGTTTTACACCTGCTAACCACATGGTCCAAAATAAATCATGAGAATTCTTTCGGCAAATATATAACAGAATAAAGAAGACCACTTCTGCTTCTTGAAATATTAAATACATAACTTCATATATTTTTTATATTTTTTATTTTTTGAATAAACACAAACAAACACCTTAAAATCATCTTCCATTACAAATTGTAGAAAGTGTGTCAATTGGTTACAAAGAACTTCAGTGCATCTTTTCCACAGTCATCACCTATGATTCATATCAAGTTATATATTTGACATCACATATGTTTATATATATTGCTACCATCATACCTCATCCTTCATATGACTATAGTTGTTTTAACGTCCCTTTATAACAAACATTCCAAAATTTAAAACAAAACCACATAATGGAAATCCCTTATCTATTTTCAATGTAATCCAACCACATTATACCTTTATAACACATTCAAAATAAAAATTAATTATGTTTAATAACAAAAATGTTAGACCTCGTTTCTTAATCATTGTTTACAATTTATATCCAATTTCCCTTTTATCGTGTCAATACAAATTATTACATTATTCTCATTATCAGTCATTTATTTAACAATAGTTTGACTAAGTTTAACTTACTTTTTCTCCTTTTTTCACCATTTAAAATTTATACCAAATTTCCTCTTATCAAACCAATACATATGTATACATTGTTATCATTATCAATTTTTACCTAACTTTATCATTATCACTATATTTTTAACATAATGCTCTAATTTTAACTAAATTTAACTAGTGTTTTATTATTAATTTTCATATCTCAACGTGTGTCTTTCCAGTAATAGTGTAGTCCTATTTCTTTTGCCATTTGTGGAATTAGTCTTCTGGTTATTTCCTTAATCAAATTTGTTTGAACTTCTCTTTGCAACTTGTTACATATATGTTGATATGTTACAAGTTACATATCTTGTAAAATCTCGAAACCCTCCATCAGCTTCTTTCATCAGCTTATCTTTGGTTATCGGTAGTGTTTTTGTCAAAGTTTCTCTCCTTAAGTCCATACATTCTTCTCTTTTTTCTTCTTCTATACCTTGAAATCTGTAGTAAAGCACCTTTCCATCTAACTTCCCTTTCCTTGTTCCACTTTTTCCATCTCCAACCACACTCAGTTCACTGTCAATATCCATGGTTATCTTGCCTCTTTGTTCATTTTTCCCTTGGGGTTTTAGGACTCTAGCCTCCACTTTTTCCATTATCTTCCATTTTTTCCATCAGGTTTTACCACATTAAAATTTAAATTTCAATATTTTCCAATCTCTTCTCAATTCTCTCCGTTGTTTCTAATAATTTATGAATTCCAAACATAATCTGCTATAATTTTATGGTTTCTTTTTGAAGTCGTGTCATCCTTCCAATTAGTAAACACTGCCACTCTAGTTTAAAAACAAATCTTTGTTTTGACTTCTTTCCAGCTACCAACAAGCATCCTGAAAGCACCTGCGTAAACAACCCATGCTCTTCTCTGTAAACAAGCTGAAGCCTTTGAAATGCAAGGTCAAAATGATCAAAGGGGAAAAAGAAAAAGCAATGTTTCCAGGTCTCAACCTCCAACTTCCAAGTGGCAGTGTAACTTCTTTTCACTCTAAGATTACTACCCTCTTTTTATTCCTTTTATATCTTCTTTATGTTTCAGGCTTAGAAGAAACAAAGTTCTTAAATGAAATAAAATAAAAAGAAAGAATCCATCCCAACCAGTATTGTAGAAATAAAGGAAAAGGTTTAATCCATAGGTTAAAAAAAGAAATAGAAGAAGAAAATCCGTAAAAAAAGTTCACAAAACTTCCATCAATAGAAAAAAATAAAATAAAAAAGATAACACACTGTCCAATAATGCTTAATTTTGCCGCTTATTTCCTTTTCTTTACCAGTTTAATTTAACTTCAATCTTTTTTGGGCAGTCTTTTATAAAAATAAGATTTCCTCACCAGATGGACACACTTTCTCTTTCTGCTTTCCTCCCGTTACGGAGCTGTCCCGGCTTCAACAGCTTAAGGCTGTGCTTTTTGTCGCTGGCAAGAAGAGATTCTCCTGGATCAATCAGAGACTTTGCAATGTCCCTGAGATCAGCAAGATGTACTCTTCCCTGTCACCATTTTTTCGGGATGGTTTAGGTCCAAATAGACTGTCCAGTGGCAAAACTGTCGACTGCGATCTCGGAGCTCCGAGGTTGCATGTCATACCGTCGCGACATCAGCTCCTTTCTCCCATAACTCCATTTTTAACCTCCCACTTCATTGTTCTGGCTGGTTTATTTATTGGTGAAATAAAAATGCAATATCTAGCATTATAAATGAAATGAAAGAGATTTTCTGCTCTTTTGATGGCAGGATGAATCATATGGCTTTTCTAGTAGGAAAGAATTGTGCATGTATGCATACATGAGTGTTTGTATCTAAACCATGAGAGTTTCACATCATGATGTCTCTGACACATGTCCACATCTGTTTGCCACCAAATTTTTAAAAATCCCCTGAAATTACCTTTCATATAACTGATCTCTTAAGTGCTAGAACTCAGATGAATAAAACTTTGAGTAGGACTCCCTAATTCCATTATGTTTGGTTGAATTTAAGAAGAGGAGAAAGGAGACTTCTTAATAATATATAAACAAGTAGGAGGCCAAAACTGAAAGGGGAATAGAAGCTCTGGTGTGACCATGAAAAAGCAGAGGCAGAACTAGGACCCCCAAATCCTATAAATGGATTCATCCATGCAAAGTATCCACAAAAGAAGTAGAGAGATTGAACAATATTGTTAGTATTGAAAAATGATGAAAGATTGGATGCTGAGATCTACTACTGGGACAGTAAATGTCCTAAGAAACTTCAAGAGATCATGATCTTCAGTTAAACGTCCTCTTAGCTTTGATGTAAAATGGCAAGTGAAACAAAGAAACATCTTTATTTACATAACTTCCTATTTGAGCTGACATGAAAGATGTCCATTCTACAGATTTGCACTTTATCTTGCAATAGTGTTATAGTGTACAAAAGCATAGGGGTAAGGGAAAGGTAGACTGCTAGCTTAGGAATTCTGGGAGTTGAAGTCTACAAGTCATAAAACTGACATAGTTGCCCACCAACAAAGGAGAATATTTGTAGCTCAGGGTTGGACAGAAGAGTCCTTGCTGTTCTCTGAGCTTGATTGTTTTGTTGCAGATGTTTCATTACCCAAAATCAGTGTTAGGTAACTTTGTTATTAGTTGCAAAGTTGTGTCCGATCCATTGCGACCCCATGGACAACATTCCTCCAGGCCTTCCTGCCCTCTACCATCCCCCAGAGTCCATTTAAGCTCACACCTGTTGCTTCAGTGACTCCATCCAGCCACCTCATTCTCTCTCGTCCCCCTCTTCTTTTGCCCTCCATCTTTCCCAGCATGAGGCTCTTCTCCAGCGAGTCCTTCCTTCTCATTAGGTGGCCAAAGTATTTGAGTTTTTTCTTCAGGGTCTAGCCTTCCAAAGAGCAGTCAGGGCTGATTTCCTCTAGGAGTGATCAGTTTGATCATCTTGCAGTCCAAGGGATTTGCAGGAATCTCCTCCAGCACCATAGTTAAAAGGCCTCAGTCCTTTGGCACTCAGCCTTTTTTATGGTCCAACTTTCACAGCCATACATTCCAACTGGGAAAACCATAGCCTTGACTATAGGCTGTTTTGTTGGCAGGGTGATGTCTCTGCTTTTTTGGTATGCTGTCTAGATTTCCCATAGCTTTCCTCCCCAGGAGCAAGCGTCTTTTAATTTCTTGGCTGCAGTCCCCATTTGCAGTGATCTTGGAGCCCAGGAAAATAAAATCTGTCACTACCTCCATTTCTTCCCCATCTATTTGCCAGGAATTAGGAGGGCCAGATGCCGTGATCTTAGTTTTCTTAATGTTGAGTTTCAAGCCAACTTTTGCATTCTCCTCCTTTACCCACATCAAGAGGCTCTTTAGTTCCTCTTCACTTTCTGCCATTAGATTGGTATCATCTGCATGTCTGAGATTGTTGATATTTCTCCCGACAATCTTAATTCCAACTTTTGATTCGCCTAGCTCCACCTTTCTCATGATCTGCTCTGCATATATATTAAATAGGCAGGGTGACAGTATACAACTTTGCAGGACTCCTTTCCCAATTTTGAACAAATCAGTGGTTCCGTGTCCAGTTCTCACTGTGGCTTATTGACCCACATATAGGTTTCTCAAGAGACAAATAAGATGGTCTGGTACTCCCATTTCTTTAAGAACTTGTCACAATTTGTTGTGATTGACTAGGTAACTAGTATAGCACTGATAAGCTTACCTAGTTTGGGTAATGAAGCTTGGGTAACCAAACTCAAAGACCACCAAGGACCCCTCATAGTAGCCCACCTCTGGATGGAGGAGATAACTATTCATTGAGGAATCCCTGGTCTGAGCTTGCTTGTTTTCTTGTAGACATTTCATTACCCATACTAGGTACCATCATCAGTGCTAGTCTTTGCTCAAGTCATGGAGGAGATTTTGACTTTCTGCAAAAGAGTTTTTCCTAGATACAGGGTCCAAAGCCTTCTATGAAATCCTGTTGAAGTAATAGACAAAGCAACTTTAGGATCAAATTGTAAAATATGGAGTTCATATCACACAAGAATTGGTTTGATCTAAGATCATCCTGGTCACATGCCAAGGTATCCCCCACCCCCGCCCCTGCTGCCATTTCCAGGAACTTCTAGCATAACTATAAAAACCAGTAAAAGAAACTAACAAGGCTTGTGACCAAGATTTAGCTTGCTAACCAAGACTTAGTTAAGAGAGCTCTTTTTTTACCTTTGTGGAAATGCTGATAATTATGGGCAAACACACCCACCCTTTACACCTGATTTTATACTGTAAATGAAGAGTGAACTTGGGGTAGATTCCCCACTAGACAAATAGTTCTCTATGAATTCAAAATGCATTAATCCCCTTCAGGGACTTTTCTAGGTTTGATTTGTCTAATTAGTTTGCTTCCTTCTGAAACCACCAATTATTTCACTCAAGACCAGGGAATTGGAGGGGGGGCAGGGCTGAAGTCGTGATGACATGATGTGCGATCTCAATGCTCTGAGATCACAATCGACACTTTTGCCACTGGAGGGTTCCAAATGGATCTAAACTGTCCTGTAAAGACAGTGAATAGGAAGAATACATCTTGCTGAACTCGTGGATATCGCAAAATCCCCAAAAGAAGCAAGAGAAATTTCTTCAAGCCAGTGACAAAAAATCCAGCTAAGGCTGACGAAGTCGGGGCAGCCCCAAAACAGAAGGAATGGAAAGTGAAAGTGTTTCCAGCTGGTGAGGAATCTTCATTGTTTTAAAAGAGAGACTGCCTATAAAAACTTAAACATTGATTTAAATTGAAGAATAGAGGAATCAAGTGGCGAAATTAATCTTGCAATGGTTCTGGATAGTGGCTATCCCATATTTTTATATGCTATCTTCATGGATGAAACCTTTACAAGCTTTTTAAAATGGACAGATTAAGTCTTCCATTTCTATTTTTTTTTTCTGTGACTCTCAGTGATTTATAAACCAAAGCTTTCGTCTTTCATCGCTGTGAGTATTATTATTTTTTAATTCATTTAAAGACTGGACCTCTTTTTCTAATTTGAAATATAAAACAGATATATATATTAAAAAAAGCCCAGGGAATTGGTGAAGTCTCCAAAATTTATCCTGGACATTCCATCTGACAACTGCTCTTGGCAACGTTTCTGTATTCTTGTGGTTTTTTTAAATTGCTTGTAGCTATTTGTGATATTCTACTGGTGTTCAGTTGGTGTTACCAGATGTTATAAAGGACAGGCAAATCAAATCAAACTATTCATACCAATATTTAGATCTTTGCTGGATAACATGTTCTTGCTTAATGTTAAAAGGACTTGTTATCTGCCAGTACAGCCAAATCAGGACTGAGGGCACCATAGCATTTGTTCATCCAGGTAGCTTGTAACTATTTTGTACCATGCTTGTAGAAATTCAAAAGCTTAGTTCATATTGATCTGATACATATTGATCATTCTATGGAAAGCAGCCTCAGTCTGATTCCTCATTCACAGTTGAGAGGAACAACAATAACTCTACTACACATCCTTGTCCTTCGGATGAAGGAGAAAAACTAAGGTAGGTGATCCTAATCTGCCTGAAGAGAAAGCAGCTCTAGTATTTACTATATGTTTTTAAGGTCTTTGGGAGATAGCTATGTCTGGTATTCACTTTACAAACAATCAAAAGCACTTTCCCTTGGTCTATTGTATTCCAAGAAACTCTTTTCCTTTATAATGGAAACTTCTCTTTGGCTGATAAATTGCATCAGGAAAGATTTCATTTCCCATTTTTGGATTAAAATGCATCTAAGGAAATAGTTGCATGGAGGATGATGCTGAAATCCTCCACCTATAATCTAGGGCTAATTCATTTCTCTTGTCCTGTCAGTAAAGTCTCCATCGTTTCTGTTGTGGCCCAATAGCAGCCGGCTGAGCTTTTGCTGGAATCTGACAGCAATGAACACTATGGGACTGCCCTGGAGGCTGAGGAAGACTCTGGGTGGTGTTCGGAGTCAGATCAGGGACTAGAGAGGCCTGTTGGCCACCAGCTCCCTGAGTCAGGGAGCAGTGAAGAAGAACAGAGGGAGGCTGTCCCTGACATACGTATGCGTAGAGCTGAGAGGAAAAGTGAGCAGCTTTGGAAAAAGGGTCACAGAAGGAAATAGGAACAGGTGGCTACTGATTAGCCCCTCCCAGAGAGCTTATAGGTGGGGCGATGGGAGGGGAATTTTGCAGGAAACAACAGTTTACTAATCCAGGTGTAATGAAAGATTGGGAGAATTTCATAAGTTCAAGCCTTGTTTTCATAGAGATAATTTTCTGGGCTCCTAGCCAAGGGGATGCTTATCTCCCTCCTTAGTTGTGGCAGACAGCCAAGTCTGCATCAATATATATTAGAAGCTTGGGACAGAACAGTTTCAGTCAGACAGGACTGTGATTAAAGCACAGTAAATGCAAAATTGGAGTTTCCTCCATTGAATTTTTGGGTTTCAAAATTGATAGACAAGGGATTCAGCCAACTCAGGGAAAACTTGAAGCTACTCAGAACACGCCAACTCCCAAAAATAAAAATGAATTACAATCTTCTTTGGGGCTTCTTAATTTTTCTGTCATGTTTCTGCCACATAAAGCATCTGTGGCTGAGCCCCTGAACAGGCTGCTGGACAGCTCCGCAATTTGGCAGTGGGGAAGCAGGGAGGCGACTGCTTTCTCAGCTGTCAAGAAACTTTTGACATCTTCGGCAGTCCTAGTGCAGTACAGCGAGGAACTACCCCTAACCCTCACTTGTGATGCTTCCCCTTATGGGGTGGGAGCTGTATTGGCGCATGTTTTTTACCCTCGGGTCAGGAAGCACCTATTGCATATTTTTCACACACATTATCCACAGCGGAATGAAATTGTGGACACATTGACAAAGAGGCATTGGCAGCCGTAGCTGGAGTCGAACGATTTCATGACTACCTCTACGGTTGCCACTTCCTGCTTGTTACTGACCATAAACCTCTATTAGGCGTTCTATCGGGAAATCGCCCCATGCCTGCTATTACATATCCCTGAATACTACGGTGGTCTGAATTTCTTTTGGCCTATTTATACAGCCTTATCCATAAGCCGGGTAAGCAAGTAGGGCATGCGGACACCCTCAGCCGGTGTCCACTTCCTCACCCAGTCTGCAATCTGGCACTGGCTGCAAAGATTTTTGCTATTGAAGAGCTGGTTTTGCCGGTGACGGCTGCTGACATAGCACACTGTACAAAATCAGATAAAATCCTAGTCCAGGTTTTGGAGTGGGTAATACAGGGTTGGCCAGCAGGACTGATGGGGGAGGAGTTTTTACCATATAAAAGATGGTAGTTTGAGCTGTCGGAGCTACAAGGCTGTCTTTTATGGGGTTGCCGGGTGATTGTACCTTCAAGTCTCAGAACCAAAATATTAGCTAGATTGCATGAAAATCACCCAGGCATTGGGCATATGAAGTATGCCCAATGCTGAGTATGCTTGCGCTATCTGGGTGGGAAGAAGTGTTACATCCCTGTGACTGCTACGGCCATGGAATGTCAGCTGGCAGCAAGAGACTTCTGATTGGTAAAGACATAGCAAGCCCCAGCAGGAAAAACAGTGTTTGTTGATTGGTTGCCCGTTTGACAGCTGTGGTATAAATAGCCGTCAAACGGGCTTGCATTGTTCCGTTTTGCCTGTTCTTTTTCAGAGTTGTTAAGAATAAAGTTAGTTGCTTGCACCAGTCGCCTCAGTCATTATTACTTACAGAATTCACTATTTCTCAAACTTGATCATTTTGAAAGATGGGGACTTCCTCCAGGCAGAATTTAGGAACCTGAAGTCCACACATCTTAAAGTTCTCAAAGTTGAGAAGCACAGTTTTAAATTATAAAAAATGGAATTTAGTACTTGACTACAGATGCAATAAAGACAGCTGAGGTTTGGTGCTGCTTAAGCATTTTGTTCATGGCAGCTTCCACTGAATGCTAATCACTTTATACACTGAAATATAAAGTGAATTTCCATTCAATTTATACTTTCATAACATTATTGAAAATGGTCCAGTGTTAAAAAGCATTGGGAGCATTCTTGAAATTTTTTTAATGATGTCCTTAGAAAAGACCATTTCTTCTGAATTTGGTAATTCAAGGATCAGACATTTTAGAAATCTGTCACAATTATATTGATATATTTGACAATCTTTAACAATGTATAATTGTGACTCCTTCTGATTTCAGATGGAGGTGACCAATGGCACCACAGTCCAGGAATTCATTTTCATTCACTTGTTTTATGTTAGTTAATCACATGGCTGAAAATTAAATAATAAAGGCACAAGTTTTGGGGAAATATTGAATGAAAGAAAAAAATACCACCTCTGTTTCCTGAAATATTAAGTATGTACCTTCCTTTTTTTACCATGCTTCCTGCTATGTCCTTGTGCCTATGACCTTGCGCTGGATGTCATCCGGAAAGCACTCTTATTGGCTCCAGCACGCTATCTGCCTGGCGGGAGAATCCAAGGCGCCCCATTGGTTAATCATCTGACAGCTCTAGGTATAAAATAGCTGTCAGATGGCAGTTGATGTTCCTGTTGTTACCATTCTAGTTGTGATTAAAAGCAGTTTAATCACAACTCCATCTCCATGTCTTCCCTCAGAGTTCAGGATTGAGCACTTCCAATTTTAGCAATTATTTTGTCTGGTCTATTCTTTGAAATGATGTAGTTAAATAAAAATACAATATCTTTCATCTACATATATAAAAATGTCTCTCTGCGTGTCTATGTTCCAGCATAACTCAACCAAACTTGGTACACAGAAGACTTACTCTCTGGAAAAAATACTGTGGGGGTAAGACAGGAAATAATCCTGTATTAAACAGTATTGTGATACATAAATACGCGGGCAATGCCTGGTTATCAGCTGGTCGTAAATAAAAATGAAATAGACCTTCTGTTCTTTGGCATGGTGGGATGATTCATATGACTTTCCAGACAAGCAACAACTGTGCATTTATGCATACATGGATGCTTATATATACACATGACTGTTTCATGTCATGATTTTTCCTGGCATTTTTCCAAAGTTATTTGCCACTGAATTTTTTTTTTAAATCCCATAAATTTACCTTTAAAATAACTGACCCCTGAGTGCTATCAAACTAGATGAATGGGTCCCAGAGCAGGCCTCTCTCCTTCCATCATGTTTCTTGAATTTGGGGGGAAGAGGAAAAAGGAGATCTCCTAATGTAGAAAATACCAATTTAACTAAGAGGAAAATGTAGAAAGGAACATAAAAGTTCCAATGGAATAGTGAGCAGCCAAGGCAGAACAGGCACAGATAAAGCTAAGGGAATCCATGAATGTAAATTATCCCTACAAGAGATCTCAAAATAAAATAATTCTGACAGACGGAATTGAAGTAGGATCACCAGAAGGATTCAATGTTAACACACAAGCTAACACACGTGTAAGTAAAGTTCTCCAACAGACCAGTGGCACTCACTTCTTTTTTTTAATATATATATATTTATTATTTTTACATTTAAAACAATGCCATACCGCGAAGTCGAAGTGATCATACATTCACATTATATACAGCTAGTTTCAACCATTAACAATTAGCCTGCTTAATACATTGTCTATTCTTCTATCCAATCACAATATAAACATTTTGTTCCAGTCTTGTCACCTTGTCTTATGCCAATCATAAAATCTGTTCCATATTTCAAAATATTCTGATTTCCCTTTATTTTTAAGTTCAAGAGCGTGGCACTCACTTCTATCATCATGAAGGGCTTTGAGAAATTGATTTTGTCTGCATATCACTTCTGGTCTTCCACATACATTTGATTAACACAAGTTTGCATGCAGAACAAATAGATCTACAGAGGGCGCTATAGCCATCACTCTTAAGGCTCTGACTAATTTGGAACAACAGTGGAGTGGGGCTATGGGAGGATGCTTTTTGTAGTTTTTTAGTTCAGCATTTAACACAATTCTTCCACGTAAACTAGTGTCTAAACTTATGAATCTTGGCCTTTCTTATTCAATCTTTCTTTGGATTGTGGATTTCCTGTCTGGCCGCTCTCAGAGAGTCAGATTAGGTAATCATTCCTTCTCAGCCCTTATTCTTAACACTGTTACACCACAGGGTTGCGTGCAGGGGTGGTTTGCAGCTTCTGCTACTGCCAGCTTCAGGATAAGCATGCTTTGGGCGCATGCTTCATGCGTGCCATGCACACATGCATAGTAGTAATTTTTTTAGCAAAAACCAAGATGGTGGTGCCTATGGCGCCACCGATAGAACCAGTTCGGGGGATGGCAGGCTGAATTACTACTTACTCAGCCAAACCAGTCCGAACCAGTAGGAATCCATCTCTGGGTGCATATTGAGTCCCTTACTCTATATTCTTTATGCACATGACTGCCTTCCCACTCACGCCAGTAATACTATTATTAAATTTGCAGATGATACAATAGTGGTCAGATTGGGTGGACCGGTTGCTTTCGTGGTGTGGAGGCAATAACTTGGTCCTTAACACCAATAAGACTAAGGAGCTTATAGTGGACTACAGAAGGAATAGATCAGACATCCAGCTCTTGCTTATCATGGAAGACCGAGTGGAGCAAGTGGCCAGTTTTAAGTTTTTGGCTGTTTTCATAAAAAAGGACCTGACCTGGGGCGCTCACATTTCATCACTGGTCAAAAGGGCCCAGCAGAGATTATACTGAGACTTCTCAGAAAACAACTGAATGGAAAACTGCTGGTGACCTTCTACCGCTGCACCATAGAGAGTATTTTAACTTACTGCATCTGTGTAGGATTTGCCAATTGCACAGTGGCAGATAGGACAGCGCTCCAGAGGGTCAACATCATTGCCAAAAGGATCATTGGTTGCCCTCTCCCCTCTTTGGAAGAACTCTATAGTTTCCACTGCCTTAAGAGAGTTCAAAACATTCGTAAAGATCCATCTCATCCTGGGCATCCTGTTTTTGAACTATTACCATCTGGCAGACGGTACAGGATAATAAAAACAAGGACAAATAGGCTGAAAAACAGCGTGTATCCCAAGCATAAAGTATATTGAATTCTACTGTATAGTGTAATGCTAATGCAGTACCAGGGGTTTTCAATTCAATTGTATAGAATGTGAAGGACGAGGGTTTTTGTTTTATTTTTTTATAGTTTTCTTATGTATGATATACACTGAAGATGGCATTTAATTTCATTGTATGAAGTTCAATGACAATAAAGTAAACTAATGGTTGTCTCCAAAACACCAAGAGGCTTCATGCAATTTGCCTACAATGACATAGCAGAATGGTCAATAGCCACTAGCCCCTTACTTTGTTGGTGTAAAGAGGCAATCTGGTGAGGGAACAAATCAATAATATCTTTTCCTATGTGCAAGGATAACAGTCTTTGCCACCTGGGATGCAGCTCTGACAAACCTTACCTTGGACAATCCATATTTCATTATCATAATTTATGTTAAGCAGTATAATTGAAAAGTATGGAATATTATGTGGATATATTTTTCATTGAGAAAGACGCAATGTTAATTGCCGCATTCCAAAGGTAACCCTCCTTGTTTTAAGGAGAAGAATTGTGGTTTTTCTTGCAACATGTTGAATTATTTTTCTAGGTTTCCTTATGTTCTCTGCACAGATGATGTTACTTAGACTGGTAATGAAACGTCTTCAAGGACACTCAGAGAATCTCAAGAACTCAACTGTACAACCCAGATCACGTGAAGTGTTAATACCACTTTATAATGCTTTGGTAAGGCCACACTTGGAATACTGTATTCAGTTCTGGTTGCCACGATGTAAAAAAGATGTGGAGACTCTAGAAAGAGTGCAGAGAAGAGCAACAAAGATGATTAGGGGACTGGAGACTAAAACATATGAAGAACGGTTGCAGGAACTGGGTATGTTTAGCCAGAGAAAGAAGGACTAGGGGAGACATGATAGCAGTGTTCCAATATCTCAGGGGTTGCCACAAAGAAGAGGGAGTCAAACTATTCTCCAAGGCACCTGAGGGTAGAACAAGAAGCAATGGGTGGAAACTAATCAAGGAGAGAAGCAACTTAGAACTGAGGAGAAATTTCCTGACAGTTAGAACAATTAATCAGTGGAACAATTAATCAGTTGTGCCTCAACACTGGAAGTCTTTAAGAAGATGTTGGATAGCTATTTGTCTGAAACGGTATAGGGTTTCCTGCCTAGGCAGGGGGTTGGACTAGAAGACCTCCAAGGTCCCTTCCAACTCTACTATTGTATTGTGTTGTAAAAAAAACCCTGAGCTGCATATATTTTATAATATTGACATTCTATTTTCTTTCAGGTCATAGTGCATTCATGGAAATAATTAACCTCTTCTGTCATTGTCTCCTTACACCAACAAAGTAACTGGTTGTAACTGGTCATCATAGAAAAATTGGATGTAGACTTTTGGGGGCTTGGAGCAACAGTAAATGTAAGCCTGGGAAGACTTTATGTAAATATATTGACTAGCTTGTATACCAGTGATCCTGTCAAGAACCAAGGAAATTAGGAAATCTAGGCAGCTCAAATGAACATAAAAGTTTATTGCAAGCTTCTGCTCTCTACAAGAATCTGAATTATTAATTGTCAAAATAACTGATGGTAGATAAGAGTCAAAGGAATTCAAGGTTGGCTGGACTTACCATATTTTTGGAGTATAAGACGCAACGGAGTATAAGGCAAACCAAGATTTTGAAGAGGCAAATTTTAAAAAATGTTTTTGCCAAAAATGGCCCGTTGTTCGCAAAAGTGGGCCCGTTTTTTGCAAAAAAAAAAAAAAAAGAGGCATGCATAGTCTTTAGGAGGGTTATAGAGTGCTCGTGGGAGCTGGGGGGGGGGGAAATGAGCAAAAAACAGCCCATTTTTTGCTCATTTCTGCCCTCCCCAGCCCCAGGAGCACTCTATAAGCCTCCTAAAAGCTCTAAATAGCCATTTTGGTGAAGGGGCGGGGTTTCAGGAGGCAAAGAATGATGTATTCAGTGTATAAGACGCACCCAGATTTTCACCCTCTTTTTGAGGGAAAAGGGGGCGTCTTATACTCCGAAAAATACAGTAGATCTCTTGTGTAAGTGAATGGATTCAAAACCGATGACACATTGAATCCTTCCCTTGGGCCCATGCTGGTCATTTACTACAGAGCCTATATTTCAATAAAGTCTGTCAGAATTATCTGATTCTGAGATCTGTTTAATGGATAGCTTTCATCCCCGGATTGATAGAAGACTTTTCTCTTCATGTTCATTATCTTATTGGACCTCCCATGCTCCTTTTCACTTTGGTCTCCTACTTCCATGTACATGCATATCCACAAGTTGTGCAATCAACCCAATTTTGTTACATGTTTAAATTACCCCAGAAAACAGAATACTCACATGATTCATCCCAAGATACATTAACAGCAGACAATCTATTACATTTTTATTGATGATCTGCCAGGACAATGCTGAAATGGGAGGGACGGTTAGAAATGAAGTTATATACTTAATAGCAGAAGTGGCTTTCTTTATTCTCTTATGTATTTGCCAAAAGTATTCATGGTTTATTTTGGACCATGTGGTTGCAGGTGTAAAACATTTGAGAGAATTTTTTTTCTTTATATTTTTTCATCCACTCCAATCCTATTCAGTTAATTCCATTCCAATCCAAGGGAATTGATTCGATTCCATTTAATTACTCAGCTTTTTTTTCAATTTTTCAATTTTATTAACAAACATGTAAAATACACACACACAAAACTTAGACGTACAACACATTTACACAATGCAATACAAATAGGAGCTAGCTGTTCTTTCTAGTAGCAATTATCAATCAATACCACTCACCTTATATTATTTCCCATTCAATTGTATTTCATTTAGATTTCACCATTCTTAACTCTCTTATTTTACTCATAACTATTATTTTTGAGTTTTGTTATATTCCTTCATTGATTCTTGTTTCTTTCTTCCAACCACCTATACCATTTATCCCATATCTGGTAGAATTCTGATTCTTCTTTTCCCTGAATTTCTTTAGTTAATTTATCCATTTCAGCACAATCCATAACCTTTCTTATTATTTCATCTTCACTTGGAGTTAGTTTGTTTTTCCATTTCTGGGCAAAGGCAATCCTTGCCGCCGTAATTATATGTAGTATTAAATACTGGATTTCTTTTTTGTATTTCGCAGACATTATTCCTAATCAGAAATTTCAGGTTTCCATTCTATTTTAACCCCCGTTATTGCCTCCAGCCAATTTTTGATCTTTTTCCAAAAAAAATTTAGCCTCCTCACAGGCTAAATGATAATATGTTCCGTGTATCGATTCACATTTCCAACATTTGGGGGAGGTATTTGTTGATATTTTAGCTAACCTTGTTGGTGCCCGGTGCCATCTATAAAACATTTTGCACTGGTTTTCCTTGTATGCAACTGATAGTTGTCATTTTTAAGTTTGTTGCCCAAATTTTTTCCCATTTGTGTAATTCAATATTATAGCCAAAGTTCTGTGCCCATTTTATCATTTGTTCTTTCACAATTTCCTCTTCTTTTATCCTTTTATCCAATTCATGTGGTTCTGTTTCGATGTCATATAATTTGGTACCTTTATTGTATTTAGTTTAGAATAAAAAAATAAAAAATAAAAAATAAACTAATCGCTCAGCTTTTAAGCTATTCAAAAAGACAAAGAAAAAAAAGTTCACCATAAATATTAAACAACCTGCTGGTTCGTTTTCTCACTCTCAGCTCTTTTACATACACCAACTTTTCTGTCTCATCCTTTGCTCCATCCTTCTCAGCAACCTGCCCAGGGCCTCCTTCACCTGATCATTCCTCAGACAGTAGATCATGGGGTTGAGAAATGGTGTAACAGCAGTGTAGAAGATGGTGACTACTTTAGTGGCACGTGACTGACTGTCTCCACTTGGAGCTACATACATTCCTGCCACAGAACCATAGAAAAGGATCACCACCATGAGATGGAAGGATATGGTGGAGAAGGCTTTCTTTCTACTGTGTTGGTTAGAGGATTTGACAAGTGTGGCAGTTACAATGCCATAGGAGATAACGACAAAGATAAAGTTACCCAATATAATCAAAATATTCATGGAAATCTGACTGATAAAGGAAGCATTTTTAAAAGGTGGGCAAGCCAGGGACAGAAGGCCTTGATCACACACAAAATTGTCAATGATGTTGGACCCACAGAAGGACAGTCTGGAGATCAAAGTCACTGGGACAGCATATCCCAAGAACCCAGCAATCCAGCAACCAGCTACAAGCTTGGAGCAGTTTCTTGAAGACATCATTGTTGGGTAGCGGAGTGGGTGGCAAATGGCCAAATAGCGATCCATGGCCATAGCTGAGAGGAAGAAGCATTCAGTGCTGCCACATGAGAAGAAAATGTAGAACTGAAGGAAACAAGCTTGGAAGGAGATGATTCCCTGAGGGGAAGCCAGATCAAAGATCATACGAGGCATGGAGGTAGTCACATAGCACATTTCCAACCAGGAGAAATTTCCCAAGAGGATGTACATGGGCAGCTTAGCTAAGTGGTCGTCTACATGTACCAGAGTGATAATAGTGGTATTTTCAATCAAAGTTATTATGTACGTAAAACTAAAAAGGATAAGTAGGTAGAATCGCCATTGCTGCCCACTCTCCAAACCCAATAAAATGAATTCCTGGACTGTGGTCTCATTGGCCAGATCCATCTGAAATCAAAGAGAGGGAAAGCAGTGTTCCACACTGTTAAAGAAGTACCATTCACAAATATTTCTAAAATCTTCTATCCATGAGGTAAAAAAAATTAAATGGGGAACAGTCAGAATTGACAACTTAATTTTTTTATGTGCCAATTGATTATGAATAACCTTTATAGCAAGAAGGATTTTTTTTCTGACACTGCTCAGCTCCTCTCCAAGGCTTCCCTTGAATAAAAACTTTTCAAGAATGGCAGAGTATTGGCTGCAAAAGTTTATGGAGTTAGCAGAGATGGCCAAATTGAGTGTTTCGATTAAAGAAAAGAACACAAGTGCTTTTGTTTCTACTTGGAAACCACTTCTAGACTTTGTGCTTGAGGTGGAAAAAAGTGAATCTTTGATTTTGGGTTTTACCTATTAGATAGGTTTATTTTTATACAAATGGCTAGGTAATACTATTATGGAAAAGGAAAAAATTGAGGTTTTATATTACCATCTTATTGTACTACACCAGAGGGAGTCCAAAGTCAATGCTTCCCCCCCCCAACCGTCTTTCCTATACTTTTCTCTATCTCCTTTCCCTCCCCTTTGTTCCCTATTTTTGGCTCTTTTAATTTCATATTTTATATTATAAGAAGGAAGGAGGGAAGGAAGGAAGGAAGGAAGGAAGGAAGGAAGGAAGGAAGGAAGGAGGGAGGGAGGGAGGGAGGGAAGGGAAAGAAGGAAGGAAGGAAGGAAGGAAAGAAAGAAGGAAGGAAGAAAGAAAGAAAGAAAGAAAGAAAGAAAGAAAGAAAGTATGAATGAATTATAGGAACACAGCAACTGCTACAGCAACTGCTATAGGTACATCATTCTCACAACTTTCTTCTTCCTACATATTTGAACTCAGAGTTATGCAACACTGCATATTTCTGAGCACTGAAAAACATGCAATATCCCATTAAAGCCAAAGTAAACTGTTCCATATAGCACAAGAGATGATAAATACTGTTGCCTCTTCAAAGTGGGATAGACAAGGAAACCAAAGCTATGAATATTAATACTACTTTTATTCTAAGGTTATAGTAATATGACCTTGCAATCCTGAATATCTTCCTCTTCCTTCCCTTTATTTTCATTGTTTGGGTCGCTTTCTAAAATTACATTTCTGCCTCACCCTCAGACTTCTTTTATCTCACCATTGTCTTGGTGATGGCTCTTCCTTTTGTTATTCCAGGTTATGTCTTCTTGCCATATAGATACAGACCTAGCATCGCCATCAGAGTAAGCAACAGAGCCACACATGGATGATAACAGGGCATGGATTCGAAGTACTGACAGGGATGCTCTTTTCATTTCAACTTGAAGCTGAACTCAAAGATAATGTGGGGGAAGATAGAAGGACTAAACATCAGGAAGGAGCTGCCACAATGTAAAGAGGAAGAACATTGGTTTCAACACAGCGTCAACAGTAGAGACCTTCAAATGTCTAGGTTCTATCATCTCTCAAGACCGAAAAAGGAAACATCAAAAACGTCATCAAGAAAGCACAGCAAAAAATGTGCTTTCTGCGCCAACCCAGGAAGCTCAAACTGCCCAAGGAGCTGCTGATTCTGTTCTACAGAGGAATTATTGAGTCTGTCATCTGCACCTCCATAACTGTCTGGTTTGGCTCTGCAATCAAACAAGACAGACATAGACTTCAAGGGATAATTAGAACTGCAGAAAAAAACAATTACCTCCAACCTTCCTTCCATTGAGGACCTGTAAACTGCACGAGTCAAAAAGAGGGCTGTGAAAATATTTACACACCTCTAACATCCTGGACATAAATTATTTCAACTCCTACCCTCAAAATGATGCTATAGAGCACACCAAGATAATTAGACACAAAAACATTTTTCCCCGAATGCCATCACTCTGCTAAACAAATAATTCCCTCACCACTGTCAAACCATTCACTAAGGCTGCGTTACTATTACTATTAGTCTTCTCATCGTTCCTATCACCCATCTCCTCCCACTTATGACTGCAGGACTGTAACTTTGTTGCTTGTATCCTTACAATTTATATTGATATTGATTGTTTCCTGATTGCTTAACACTATGACTATTATTAAGTGTTGTACCTTATGATTCTTAATGGATGTATCTTGTCTTTTTATGTGCACTGAGAGCCTATGCACCAAAGACAAATTCCTTGTTTGTCCAATCACACTTGGCCAATAAAGAATTTTATTCTATTCTATTCTATTCTTTTTCAAAGTACTATGAACATCAACAGGATCACAGAAATTAGTAGGAGGTATCTCAGAGCTTGAGCTTTGTAGGCTGAAAGCTCAGGCTTGATCTGAGAACCTAACTTGGAAAGAGGACTGAAGTAAGAACAAGAGAAGGTCAAGAAAAGATAAGAAATTGCTTTCAAGTTAAAATCTTTCCCATTACTAGCCTGAGTGATTTAATAAATGTGCCAGTAATCAGACTTAAAGTGAGTCTCTTTAGTCACATTAATGCATCTGAGTAGAATCCTACTTTAGCTATTAAACCAAGAAAGTTTGTGGGAGTGGCATTTTGTCACCACTCCATCTCCTTGCCTGGCTATCATGGAGTTTCTCTGGTTATAAAGATATATCCAGGGATATAGTTGTTCAGTTTTAGTTTCTGATACAATTGAATTTTCTTACAGAAAATCTGGAGGAATGGGCACCCAATGGTACAACTTTGCTCAATGAAACAAGAAACAGGGAAAGTCTAATGAAGTGGGAAGCTTGCAAAATTCATTTTTCACAAAACGTAGACATCCTTCAATAAGCCTGCCACTTTTGAGAGAGGTGGTCAAATTCAAATTCTGAAATACACTGCTGATGAATACCTCTCTCTCACACCTAATAGTTTAAAAAAATCTATGTTCTGGAAGTAGCACAGGTAAACTGAAAACCATGTAGCCAATGGCTTAGGGAGAGACTTTATTGATAGGAAAAACCAAATAACCCAGCCCAAGAATTTACATGTAGAATTTCAGCACCACCCTCTATTCAACAGCTCCTTTTGATCAACTTTTGATGTTGCAGCGCCCAAACTGATCACCATACATAGCTATCTCTTTGAATGCTTTGCAAGTTTCTAGTAAATATTAACACACTGCTTTTTCTCAGGGATGATAGTGATCACTTACCATTAGTTCCACTCCTTCACTCAACAGGACAGGTTTGTGTGATAGAGCCCTGTTTATTCCTGTCTTCTGCCAACTGCAGATTAAGAATCAGGATGAGATCAGCTTGCATAAACAGGTCAATTAAAATGAGCTCAATTATGACTGAAATTTTGAATTGCTAGAAGTATGGTCAAAAATCACTAAATGCCACATCTATTTTTTTAAAAATGTGTTATGCTGCCAGAAGATCCTCATTGGGTTCTACTAGCAAAAAAACCCAAAACAAAACCCCAAATCCTTTTTGCATTAAGCAGGAGAATGTTATCCAACATGGACCTAAAACATTGGTGTGAACAGGCTTGTTGTGTGCAAGGATAAAGCCACAGCTTTTATTTATACCATCTACTAGCAATATCAGTTGAACACTCCTTATCCAATAAAGCATTATAAAGAACACAGAAGCTGATGGATGAGGTCAAGAACAGTTGCCAATTGAATATCCTGGATAAATTTTGGAGATTTTCAGGAACAGGAATTCCATAGGCTGGTGTTAAATGATGTCAATGGTTTTAAACTCAAAGGTTTAGGAGATAAATTAATTAGACTGTTCAAATCCAGAAAACCCACAAGGAGATTCTGTGACATTTGAATTGGCAGAAATATTTTGTCAATTATTTGAGGAAATCAACGGCCGATTCCCTCTTCACTCTGAAAGATCGGCTGCTATACTCTAAATGGGGATGGAGATTAATTATCAGCATTTCCATCAACAGAAAGGAAAATCGTTCCCTTTACTAGTTTTTGAGCTTCAAACTAAGTGCTTATTGCAAGTTTTATGCAAACACTTTATCTTATTTTACTGATTTGTACATTCATTTTTGACTGGCTGAACTGCTGTCTTCTTGCTCTCATATCTGCATTACAGCATAACAACTATTAGAACAGCATGTCTACAATGGTGATCAATAGGACTATTTAACCAAAGAAGATCACTGAGGTTCAACAGGAAACCCATGGCAGCAGAACTATTGGAGGAATACAAAGTAAATCCAAGAGCCTCAGAAGTTCTAAGGTGAACCATGAAAGCTTTGACCCTTTCAAGTTAGGATCAGTCACTGCAAATCAATTTTGGGGAAAACAAGATTAGATACCCTTAGATTAAGCAAAAAAAAATGGCCTAGTGGCAGATGGTATTGAGCAGGAGGAGTAAATATGCCCATATTATTCATGCTTTTCTAGACATCCAAAGGAGTTTGTTGCCCATCATTTCTTTCTTCTCTTCCAGAAGAGCAGAGTATCTCCCATTATAAAAAGATCTAAATAAATATTCCATAAATAAATATATTTTAAGTCTAAGCAAAGATGGAACTCCGTATAAAAATCCCAGCTGGCCTCAAAGATTGATTTTGCTAATTTTCAGGTGTTCAAAATTTCTAAGAAAGTGGTTTCACATTGATTGATGAAGTGAAGTTAGCATAAAATTGGTACAAAAGCGCTAGAGAACTACTTACAAAGTAATACTTCATTTCCAGAGGTGGGTTGCTGCCAGTTCGGCCCGGCTGAACCAGTAGTAACAGTAGTGGGATCTCCATCCACCCGCCCAGACACTTCTGTGTATGCACAGAAGCGTTGTGAGCCCACGCGCGAGCACACCCAAACCCGTAGTAAAACAATTGGCAACCCACCCCTGTTCATTTCTAATGACTGGCTGGTTTAATTTTTTATGCAAATCTTGCTCTTTCTAAAGTGACGAAGTTGTTGCCTAGCAGAAGTTGAATCCAAAGTTATGTCGAAAAATGGACTGTTGTTTGCAATATATTAAGTCCCCTTCATCAAAGACGAAACCAAGACAATGTTTTCAAAATCAGTCCGTTCATTTTTTGTATTATTGTGTGTTCATAAAGAAGCAATGCATAGTTTCAAGAGTCAAGACCTTAAAATATGACTCCATTCCTAAATCTGGTTTATTGTCTTTGTATAATCCCAATTGTGGTTTTAAAATTATGGTTGTTCTGTTGCCTGGGCATTATATTTTGCTGTTATATTTTTAACTCTTTTACTTGTATAATAAAAGAGAATAGTAGATTTGTAAGTGTTTTTTCTACATGGATAGTAGGAGTCATCAGAACATAGACTGAGTTAAAAACATGCCCAAATAGAGGATATTCATTCTTCATTACATTTTCACATAAGCAGGAGACCCTAAATTCAAATCTCACCTTACTCATGCAAACCAGCCAGGTGTCTTTAGACCAGACACTCTCTGTCTACTTAATTTACCTCCCAGAGGTGGTATTGTGGGGAAAATAGGAGGAAGAAGATGTGTTGGATATGTTTGCCACCTTGGGTTGTTTGTAAAACTTATAAAGGCAGGAAATAAATAAATACAGTAAATAATAAAATTGTGGTCAGCAAATAATCTAATAGCAGAAAAGAACTACAAGGACGGCATTCTAAACCCAACAAGGATCCAGTAGTCACGTGACTAAAGTTATATACTGAGGACATCAGTAATCACACGGGGGGGGGGGAGAGAACTCATTTTGAAATAGAAAAGTAACCCGTATCATATAAGAGTATTAATAATATGAAATCTGTGAAGGAAACTCCTGGTTCTAGGTTCTAGATCAAACAGTTGATCAAGTTGAAGGATCGGAAATGCTTCCTAGTAGTTGGAGGTTTTGAAGGGAGCAGAATTATCTGTAGTAATTGCCTATATGGAAAGTCTATATAGAAAGATGAAGGAAGTTGATTACACCAATATTAGTTAGTTGAAATGTCTATTATTCAATCAGCTTGAATGCCTTGTTTTGGTATATAGGAAGTTATCACCCAGCCCTCTCCCAGAAAAATGAAGTTTGTTAGGAAATATTGGAAAGGCAGAATATTACATTTCCCTGGATGTGAAAAGGGACAAACATGTTTTAAAAAGACAGAGTAGCTCCCTGCAGCTTTCTGCCCATCCCCCTTTGTCAATGGACCATTAAGATGCCCAAGCCAGTCCCATTACATAATAAAGAGTTCTCCCCTTCAGCTCCAGGGTAATGGGATTAAGGCATGATTAGCATTTACCCACTCACCACATGGCATCTGAGAACTCAACCAAACCTGGATTCAAAACACAGCCTAGAGAGTTGCCCCTGCATGGGCCTATGGGAGTGATAGGGAAGAAAATGGTAAGTGAGCACCTGTCTACCCTAGATGAGTTCAAATCACCAGGACTGGATGGATTACACCCCAGGATTCTGAAGGAACTGGCAGACAAGATCTCAGAACCACTGAACTATATCTTTCAGAGATCCTGGAGCATTGGGGAACTACAGAGGACTGGAAAAGATCTGATGTAGTTCCCATCTTCAAAAAAGGGGGGAAAAAAACAGATTCAGGAAACTACAAACCTATCAGCCTGACCTCAATACCAGGAAAGATTCTGGAAAAGATAATCAAGCAACGAATTAGCAAACACCTAGAAGCAAACAAAATAATAGCCAAAAGCCAATATGTGTTTGTCAAAAACAGATCATGCCAGAATAATCTTATTGCATTCTTTGACAAAGTGACAAAATTAGTAGACCAGACGAATGCCATCAATATAGTTTACTTGGACTTCAGATAAGGTAGACCATAACCTACTACTAGATAAAGTAGAAGAATGTGGGATAGACAGCATCACCACCAGATGGATTCGTAACTGGCTGACCAACCGCACTCAACGTGTAGTCCTCAATGGAACTGCATCTACATGGAGGTAAGTATGCAGTGGAGTACCCCAAGGCTCTGTTTTGGGCCCAGTACTCTTCAACATCTTCATCAATGATTTGGATGAGGGAATAAATGGGGAACTCATCAAATTTGCAGATGACACCAAGCTGGCAGGAATAGCCAACACTCCAGAAGATAGGCTTAAGATACAGAAAGATCTTGACAAACTTGAACATTGGGCACTATCTAATAAAATGAAATTCAATGGTGAAAAGAGTAAGGTTCTACAAAAATGAAATGCACAGGTACAGTATAGGTGGTACCTTGCTCAACAGTAGTAACTGTGAAAGTGATCTTGGAGTCCGGGTGGACAACCATTTAAATAGGAGCCAGCAATGTGCAGCAGCTGCCAAAAAAGCCAACACAGTTCTAGGCTGCATAAACAGAGGGATAGAATCAAGATCATGTGAAGTGTTAATACCACTTTATAATGCCTTGGTAAGGCCACACTTGGAATACTGCTTTCAGATTTGGTCACTGTGATGTAGAAAAGATGTGGAGACTCTAGAAAGAGTGCAGAGAAGAGCAACAAAGATGATTAGGGGACTGGAGACTAAAACATATGAAGAACGGTTGCAGGAACTGGGTATGTCTAGTTTAATAGAAAGAAGGACTAGGGGAGACATGATAGCAGTGTTCCAATATCTCAGGGGTTGCCACAAAGAAGAGGGAGTCAAACTATTCTCCAAGGCACCTGAGGGTAGAACAAGAAGCAATGAGTGGAAACTAATCAAGGAAAGAAGCAACTTAGAACTGAGGAGAAATTCCCTGACAGTTAGAACAAGTAATCAGTGGAACATCTTGCCTCCAGAAGTTGTGAATGCCCCAACACTGGAAGTTCTTAAGAAGATGTTGGATAGTCATTTGTCTGAAGTAGCATCCAAAATTAAATCAGAGTCCAAAGCAAAGTATTGCTCAAAGTTCCAATTTATTAAGAGAGCTATATTGGCACATCTGGGAAAACCTGAATCTGAAGCTTCTCAGTTTTCCCCACCCAGGTTAAAGTTCATGATCTTGCCCCCATGCCCACAAGTCCATCACATGGTCCAATCTTCCACTGCCATGCTGGCAGTTCCACCCATCCAGTTCCGGTCAGGTGCAGAGGTGCAGAGACAAAGGATGACCTTGGCTTTCTAGAATGGAATTTTATTTTGGCTACATAGCATTTTACTCCGTACTATCTCCCGTCCCAATTCCCCACTATAGAAACAGCATAATAGAACATTAGAAAGTGTGGCAGGCGAAATATCCAAAAAGAACTTGGTTGCAGGCCTGACACCATTACCTTTTGAAGGAATGAGATGTAAGGCTACATAAAGACATGCGTAGGAAGCTACCATGATCTCAGTAGTTGGTTATCTTGGATACCTACAAGCTCACCTAATTAGCAGAACCAGATGTGGGAATAAAGGAAAGGTTAAGCACAGACCTACGCATTATAGCTATGGTCTCGAGTAGTCTGTTATCTTTTAGCCCACTATCTCACTGAGCAAAGGCAGGAGTTAACCTTGGCCTGAATAGCATTTTGGATTCACTAGGGAAAAAATGGGGAGTAAACCAAAACAATATATTGTTGCTCTGTGATTTGCTTGTTAAAACTGTATAAAAGCCAAATAAACTCTGCAAAGGCAGACAGACATTTTTGACACCACTGCTTGACGGATTTCTGAAACCTACACCTTTACCTTTAGTGCCTTATTAATGTTACGTTTGAATTGAAAATAATAGGATTGTAAATATGAATCTGGATCTGTTCACATGAAAGTTAGGATGCATTAATGTTCCTGAAATCTACTTTTAAAAAAAATAGAGTTTGAGGGTATGAGATTTTGCTAAAAGGATTAACAACAGTGATAATAAAGGCATGCATAGCTGGTGATTCGATTTCTCCTTTCCATTCCTGTTGTCACAATGTGATCTTTTTTCTTAGCCATTGCTCCACCCGTCTCACCAACCTGTCAAGGGCCTCCTTCATCTGATTGTTCCTCAGACAGTAGATCATGGGGTTGAGAAGGGGCGTAATGGCAGTGTAGAAGACGGTGACTATTTTAGTGGCACGTGACTGAGTTTTCCCACTTGGAGCTACATACATCCCTGCCACAGAACCATAGAAAAGGGCCACCACCATGAGATGGAAAGATATGGTGGAGAAGGCTTTCTTCCTGCTACTTTGGTTAGAGGATTTGATCAATGTGACAATGATAACACCATAGGAAATAGTTACAAAGATTAAGTTCCCTAATATGATGAAAATATTCATGGAAAAGAGGATAATTGGAGAATTTCTAAGTGGAGGACAAGCTAAGGACAGGAGCCATTGATCACACAAAAAGTGGTCAGAGACATTGGGGCCACAGAAGGACAGCCTGGAGATCAATATTATGGGGACAGCATATACCAAAAAGCCACCCACCCAGCAGCTAGCCACAAGCCTGGAGCAGTTCTTTGGAGACATAATTGTTGGATAATAAAGTGGGTGGCAGATGGCTAGATAGCGATCCAAGGCCATGGCTGAGAGGAAGAAGTCTTCAGTGCTACCAAGGGAGTAGAAAATGTAGAACTGAAGAAAACAGGCTTGGAAGGAGATGATCCCTTGAGGAGAAGCCAGATCAAAGAGCATACGAGGCATGGTGGTAGTCACATAGCAGATCTCCAAAAGGGAGAAGTTTGCCAAAAAATTGTACATGGGGAGCTGTGCCAATTGCGCATCTACACGCACCAGCGTGATAATAGTGGCATTCTCAGCCAACGTGCTAATGTAGACAATAGTAAAAAGGATAAGGAGGAAGAACCGTTTTTGATTCCCTCCCTCCAAGCCTAGCAAGATGAATTCATGGACTGTAGTTCCATTGGTCAGCTGCATCTGGAATCAGGAAAAAGAAACAGGATAAAGCATTCTTTTTTTTTCCTTTTTTTTAAAAAAGTGTTTTTTTATTTTTGTTCTCTTACATACAATTATAGGTATACATTCACATAGTTATTCTTCTTCTTTGCATTTGTCATTTTTGTACATTTGTTATTCCATTGAAAAGGTTATAATATACAGTTTCGGTTGCTTTATTTAGCATCCTATTGGCCTCTTTTAACACCACCTTATTTTCCCTTTCTTTTCTCTCTTCATCCCTTCTCTACTTTCTTCCTTCTCCTCTCCTTTCCCTTCCTTCTTCTCTTACCTCTCCCCTACTCCTGTTCTTCCTCTTCCACTTCCTACCCTCTCTCCTTCTCTTTTTCTACCTTCCACCCTCCTCACTTTACCTTTTTCTTCCTTCCCTCCTCTTCCTCTCTTCCTTTCTTTTTCTGTAGTTGTATGTATCTCTTTCAGCTCAATTTGTGTTTTCTCGGGATGGTATTTCCGCAAACCCCCCTTTTTTCCATGTAATAGTGTGTCACCTATATCTTCTCCTTACCTTCTTTTCTAGATTGCTTTCTCTAGCCAGTCATAAAAATCTTCCCCATGTCTTGAAGTACACCGATTCCTCTTTATCCTTTTGTTTTCCAAGTCAACCTGTTCAGGATAAAACATTCTTAACAATTTACAAAGATATCTATTTCAGCAAAGGATTTAAAAATGAAATAGAATTACCAAATCAACAAGAAGGAAATGGTCTGGCATTGTTAATCTGATCTAAGGAGTTCCTTTAGTAAATGCTCTTTAAGAGTGTTGAAGAACAAACAACAGGTAAGAGAGGAGTCTGGGAACCTTAGGAACTCATCTATAATTCTAAACAAAAGAAAATCATTCATCAACTTAAAATATAAAATATAAACTTCTTGCAGTTTTTTCTATCACCAAAGCCTTTTGAATGTTATTATTAAGTATCATAGAAACTCAAAAATAATTGCTATTTCATCAACACAACATCTGTCTAGACCAAAATATTTGACTTCTGTACCAAACCTCAGTTGTTTCATCACAACAATAGCCAAAGTAAACTATTCCATTTAGCACGGAATGTAAATGAAACATATAAGAGACATGTGTTAATAGATATAGCTTTAGAACTGTCCCCCTTAACATTATAGCAAGTAACAGACGCAAACTTGCGGGGTTGGAAATGTTTCCAAAGAAAGCTCATTTGATTACAACTGAGGTTAGACTCAGAGATGTAGAGGGGAAGAAACAAAGCTTTGTGGTCTCATAGGAGGCCTAAATTCCTGGCTAGAGCTGTCATCATGCAATGAATGGCAGCACCAGCAATTAAACCTAAGAGAGAAATCCAGCCTTCTATGATAATGAGTCAGAATCGTTCCACACAATGCATTATGAACATGAAGTTCCCCCAGATCAGATTGACAAACAGTCTACCATATTTTTCGGAGTATAAGACACACCTTTCCCCCCCCCTAAAAGAGCTTGGAAATGTTGGCGCGTCTTATACACTGAATACAGCCATTTTTTGGCCTCCCGAAGCCCCACCCCACATCCCATCACCCAGCCCTGCTGAAGCCTGCAGAGTGCTTCTATCCAGGCAAATAACAATCACTTACTATTAGCTCTGTTTCTTCTCCCAGATGACAGGGATGTGGGTGGAGTCCTTGATGTTCCTCTCAACTGAGAAATCAGGCTTCCATAAGACAGTCAACCAAACTGAGATCAGACACAGTATTACAAACCAACCTCATGAAGAAATATCTTGGTGCTATGAGATCCTGATTGGGGCATCCTAGAGGATTAATAAGTTACATTTGCAGTAAGCAAGACCAGAAATATTGGTGTGTACGGGATTAATTGGTTGGAATTAATCTGTTGTGTGTCATTTACAGCATCTACTGGCATTCCCAGGTGGACACTCCTTACCCAGTAGAGCATTATAAATTCTTATTGGTAATTTTTTAAAAAAAAATAGAATACAGAGGAAGATTCCTGGAGGCAATCAAGAGCAGTTGTAAGGAGGAATAACTTGGATAAATAACAAGAAGACATCCTTGGCCACCAATCCTGGGTTTAGAAGGAAAGAAACTAATTAGGAAAATAAAACCTAGAAAGTTTCCCAAAGGAGATTTAGTGCCTTATGGATTTACAGGAAAATTTTATGCCTGGGGCGAATCCCAATCATGTTTTTATTCTTCAATTACAGTTAAAAAAAATCAACTTCTTTTTTTAAACATATATATATATATATATATATATATATATATATATATATATATATATATATATATATATATATATATATATATATATATATATATATATATGTATATATATGTATATATATATATATATTAAGCCCATAGCTTGAAGATGGCAGGTGAGATCCTGCCGAAACGTTGCAAAGACAATCTCAACCTTACACGGGAAAAGACCCGAATACAACAAAACCAGCGCGTATGTATGTATGTATATATATATATATATATATATATATATATATATATATATATATATATATATATATATATATATATATATATATATATATATATATATATATATATATATATATATATAATTTTAAAAATATAAACATTCCATCTTTCCTTAAGCAGTGTGTTGACTGGGTACAAATATTTCTGTGCAACATCCTTCCATATATTATAATACATTGAACAGTTAAACATTGTAAACATCTTCATTTCCTTTTTAATATATCTTCTAATAAAGATAAAATAATAACATTAAACATAGTTATTCTCGTCATACTAATGCTAACAATTGTCATTTTCTCTTGATATATTTTCTATTCTTCTTCTTGCCTACTTTTATTTCAATTTCCTTTTTTATTCTCTTACCATTGATAAAACACTTCCCATATCATATAACAATCAGTTTGTTCTTTCTCCTTAATTCCTAATGTTAGTCTATTCATTTCTGCACATTCTAATATTTTACTAATCACCTTCTTGCCATTAGGAATCTCATCACTTTTCCAATATTATGCAAATACAATTCTAGCTGCGGTTATTATATGAATAATTAAATATGTATTATATGAATAATTAAATATGTATTCTCTTTATTATACATTTCATGTAATATCCCCAACAAAAATACTTCTGGTTTTAACTCAATACGTTGTTTTATCATCTTTTCCAACCATATCCTTATTTTTGTCCAGTACAATACAATGCAATACAATAGTAGAGTTGGAAGGGACCTTGGAGGTCTTCTAGTCCAACCCCCTGCCTAGGCAGGAAACCCTACAGTACTTCTTTGCTTCTCTACATGTCCACCATGTATAATTGGTGAGCAAAGGCACAAATTGAACTCTATAGACAAAGCAGAACAATTTTATGAGCAATATTTTGCATAACAAGAGGAAACTAATGTAAGTGATAAAGGAAAGGCAAAATGATGAGAGAAAAATCAACTTCTGTGCTCTAAGCATGTCTAGATAGTTCAAAGAAGATAATTTCCATAAACTAGCAGTTAGTCATCTACTTCCAGCAAGCTCTGTTCAAACATTTGCTAGCCTTAAACCACAACAAGGTTCTTAGTCCTTTGGCCAAAATAGGATCTGAGCCTAAAAGATAGATTAATATATTTTTATTTATGTAAAGGTAGTCCTCGACTTATAACTACAACTGACCCCAACATTTCTGTTGCTAAGTGAGACATTTGTTAAGTGAGTGTTGCCCCATTTTATGTCCTTTGTTGTTGTTAAGTGTATCGTTGCAGTTGTTAAATTAGTATCCCATTTGTACGTGAATTTTGCAGCATACTCATGGTCACATGGACAAAATTCAGATGTTTGGCAACTGACTCATACTTATGATGGTTGCAGTGCCCTGAGGTGATCACTTTTTTTGCAACCTTCTGAAAAGCAAAGTCAACGGAGAAACCAGATTCACTTAAAAACTGTGTTAATAACTTAACAACTGTAGTGATTCACTTAACAATTGTGGCAAGAAAGATCGTAAAAACACACTTAACAACTCAGTTAGCAATAGAAATTTTGGACTCAATTGTGATTTTAAATCAAGGACTATTGTACTAAAGTTCAACTTTCTGAGCATTGTTGTTTCTTGCCTTTGAACATTCTTGCTTTATTACTTCAAAGAACTATGAGAATTAATCAAAGACATGCCTAGCTACTGAAAACGTTAGACAAAGAGCCCCCCTTTTCCTGCCCACTTCAAATTTTTGCTTATTTTACTTATTTTTATGCTTATCCTGGAAATTCCTAGACTGGCTGAAGACCTGTGCACAAGAAGGGAGCAACTAAAGGCTGCAGTGTGCAAATGCCTTTAGACAAGAGTATTGTGTCTAGTAGTTAAGGTGTTGGCTTAGAAATCAGGAAAGCTTGAATTCTAGTCCCATCTGGCTGGGTGACTTTGGGTTAGTCACTCTCTCTTAGTCCAAGCCATTTGGACTAAGGGTTGAGGTCAATGTGGGATTCAAATGTTTTACTACCAATTCTGTGGGCATGACTTGGTGGACATGGTGTGGCTTGGTGGGTGTGGCTTGGTGGGTGTGGCAGGGGAAGGTTACTGCAAAATCCCTATTTCTTCCCCATCAGCTAGGACTCTGGAGGCAGAAAATAGATGGGGTGGGGCCAGTCAGAGGTGGTATATACCAGTTCTCTGACTGCTACCAGTTCTCCAGAACTGGTCAGAACCTGCTGATTACCACCTCTGGTTGAAGTTGTGCAGGGGAAAAAAAAGCAGGAAGGATTAGAATCATTCACCACCTTGAATTATTTATAAAGAGTAATAACAGTGCCCAAAAAAAATCAAATAAATAAATAAAAATAAATAACAAGATATTTGGTTCCCAGTCACCAAACGAAAACTACATTACATTTGGTTGCTGGAGCATCCATATTCTGCAGGTACTCATGATAATCAAGAGCCAACCAATAATGGAAGGTAGAAGAAAGTGAACATTTATGACCTTATTTCTGATCAAAAGCAAAAGCCTCTGCTGAATTAAATAATAGCAAAACTGAAGAGCTAAAGAAAAGCACTGAGCAAGATTGGCATTCTATTTTCAGGTTACAGGTAATTCTAAACAGTAGCAAAAGGCTTGGTTGTAAATTCCTTTTTCATCCTAGCACAGGTAAAAATAATGCTGTTTAGTATGAATGGCACGTATTCAAGTTGTCTGTTTATCTTAGAATAATACGTGTACATGTGCTGTTCAGGTGTTTTTAGTATGACATACATGACATAGATTCCTGCTTGTCCCTCAGCCCAAGCTGCAACAAGCTTCTAGATACTATTCTAACCACATCCTGTTAGAAACTAGCTATAGTTTCTTCGAAGGATCTGCTTTCAGCATTCTGTAACAAGCATGTAGATCTTGTTCTGTTCTAGATAAGCTGCTAGCAGCTTCCTTTTCTGAGTTTCTATGCAGACAAGATGAAAGAAGGATGAGAAGACCCAAAGATGCTTTTATTTTTCAAGACGTCTTTCTCATTTTTCTTTGAAGACGTTCCTTCCATTCCCTACCATCCAAGTCAGAGCTGAAAAAGCTTCTTGGATAAGAAGCGAAATGGCTTCAGAGGAAAAAAAAACAAAGAAAGTCCAGTTGTGTCTTGAAAAAAGCACCTTTGGGTCAACCGTGACCTGGATGCAAGGGTGGGCTTCAAAAATTTCAGCAACAGGTTCTCTGCCCGGTTGCTGAGTGGGCGTGGCCATGGTGGGCATGGTCTAGTCAGCCTCCTGCACCATGGCAGAGGGGCCGTTTTCGCCTTCCCCAGGCTCCAGAACCTTTCCTCGAGCCTCTGGGAGGACAAAAACTGCTTCCCCCAGGCTCTTGAGGCCTTCCGAAGGTGAGAAATGGGCCTCTTTATGATCTTCCAGAACTTATGGGAGGCCTGTTTTTCCCCCTCCCTTTGCCTCCATGAGGTCCCTGCACTTACCGTATTTTTCAGAGTATAAGATGCACCTTTTCCCCTCAAAAAAGAGGGTGAAAATCTGGGTGCATCTTATACACTGAATACAGCATTTTTGGCCTCCTGAAACCCCACCCCTTTCATCAAAATGGCCATGAATAGCCTTTAGGAGGCTTCCAGAGTGCTCCTGGGGGCTGGGGAGGGCAGAAATGAGCGAAAAACCAACCATTTTTTGCTCATTTTGTCCCCCCCCCCAGCCCCCAGAAACACTCTATAAGCCTCCTAAATGCTATACATGCCCTTTTTTTTTGATGAAAAACAGGCCTGTTTTCATGAAAAATGGGCCATTTTGGGGAGGTCTGCAGAGTGCAAGAATTTTTTTTTAATTTGCCTCTTCAAAATCTTAGTGCGTCTTATACTCCAGTGCATCTTATACTCCAAAAATACTGTGAGATACTTGTTCTAACTACAATGGTTTCCACCAAGGTCCTCTGTCCCAGCGGGAACAGAGGTTTAATCCTATTGGTCGAAGGGTCTGACAGCTCCCTACAAAAGGGCTGCTGTCAGACTCAACTTTCGCTGGATTGTTCTCACTTGTTGTACTTAATAAAGAGCTGTTGTTACCGTTAAGCCTGTGTGTGCCTATCCATTACCCAATATAACAAATACGGTACCTCCCCCTCCAAAACGGGCCACGTGGAGACTCCTGGGTGGGCAGGGCCAGCTAGGGTTGGGATTTGAAGTGGCCATAACGTTAGCTACAAGCTCTCCCAAACCCAGGCAAACCTGTAGCAGCCCACCCCTTCCTGGATGATTGAGAATCTCCATAGACAGATTGGGAACAATTGAAAAAGATAGTTTTTTTTTAATGCAATGCTTTGAAGATTGGGGTCTCAGAATCTCATACACTTCAAGAAACAACCGTTTCTAGAAATTGCCCTATGTTTCGTCCTTGATGGCAGAGGAGCCTGTCTCTGAGGAAAATATATTTTGGAGACTAATGAGGCGAATCCTTTGGGATACCTTCCCAAGAGAAACTGAATGTATAAGAGAGATCCTCATGCTATGATCTAGACTCTTTCCCTTTCTTCTCCCCACTGAGTACACCCATCTGCCTTCATGTGCATGGAAGGGTGCACTGCAGCCAATGAAATACAGGAAGAGTCAACAGAAGACGGGGGCGATAATTAACAAGCAATTAGCTAAAGAGAAGAACTTGGCCAAATAGGTATTATTTAAATTCTTCCATGGCTTAAAACAGAAATGTGAACATAGGGGACCAATGTGTAGCCTTCTGCTTGCCACAGATAGGAAAAAAAAGTTTGTGTGATATCTTGGAGTCCTTAGTGGACAACCATTTATATATGAGCCAGCAGTGTGCAGCAACTGCCAAAGAAGCTAACACAGTTCTAGGCTGCATAAACAGAGGGATAGAATCAAGATCACGTGAAGTATTAATGCCACTTTATAAGGCCTTGGTAAAGCCACACTTGGAATATTGCATTCAGTTTTGGTCACCACAATGTAGAAAAGATGTGGAGACTCTAGAAAGAGTGCAGAGAAGAGCAACAAACATGATTGGAGGACTGGAGGCTAAAACATATGAAGAACGGTTGCAGGAACTGGGTATGTCTAGTTTAATAGAAAGAAGGTCTAGGAGAGACATGATAGCATTGTTCCAATATCTCAGGGGTTGCCACACAGAAGAGGGAGTCAAACTATTTTCCAAGGCACCTGAGGGTAGAACAAGAAGCAATGGGTGGAAACTAATCAAGGATAGAAGCAACTTAAAACTGAGGAGAAACTTCCTGAGTTATAACAATTAATCAGTGGAACAGCTTGCCTCCAGAAGTTGTGAATGCTCCAACACTGAAAGTCTTTAAGAAGATGTTGGATAGCCATTTGTCTGAAACGGTATAGGGTTTCCTGCCTAGGCAAGGGGTTGGACTAGAAGACCTCCAAGGTCCCTTCCAAGTCTGATATTGTATTGTATTATCTATTACTTTTTCTTTTTTCTAATAAGGAGGATCAGGAAACTAAATAACACTAATAAATATTTATTTATTTTAGCATATTTACTCAAGTGCTCCACGTCATAAACATATGGCTCTGGGCAGCATGCAACACAACAGTGAAAAACTCCCTCACAAATCTAAATCTAAACAATCATCAAGTGTTTTGCACACACAAATATTGTTATGCTCGAAACGGAGTAAATACTTTAGGAGTGGTCTAGGCAGGAATTACTTGTAGTAAAATTTATAGAAGGGACATAAATCACAAGTATATCTACAATAGATATGGAATTCTTTAGTTATCCACCAATTTATAATTACGGTGAGTACTCTTTGGATTTTTCCATAGTGTCAACTTTCTGGAAATAAAACTGGCTCAGGAAATCCTTTGGTTAAAGGAAAGAATATAAGTAGGTTTGTTTCCACGTGGAGACACCGCTTCTGAGTTTTGTCCTTGAAGTGGAAAAAAAATAAAATGTTGATTTTGTGTTTTACCGATTAGACTGATATGTTTTTATAGAAATAGTCAGTTTATATTATTAAGGAAAAACAAAAAGTTGTGATGTTAATGCTTTATTTTACTGCAATAGTGGAAGTCAATGTTTCTTCTTTATTTTTCCCCAGTTTTCCCTCATGTTTTCCTCTCCCTTTCCCACCCCCCACCACTCTGTCTTCCTATTTACTTTTGTATATTATCTTATAACCTAATAAAAAATGATAAATGATGAGGAAATCTTTTTCCAAATCTTGACACGTTTGTTGAATTTGACCAGGCACTTGGCTTGATGCTCTATCCAGATGACATTTTTCACAGATCTTAAGTGACGGATTCCCTGCACAAGAACCAGGGATCAGAGCAGTGGTGAAATTCAATTTTTTTTTACTACCGGTTCTGTGGGCATGGCTTGGTGGACATGCTGTGGCTTGGTGGACATGGTTTGGTGGGCTTGGCAGGGGAAGAATACTGCAAAATCTCCATTCCCATCCCAATCCAGGGAAAATATATTGCAAAATCTCCATTCCCACCCCACTCTGGGGCCAGCCAGAGGTGGCATTTGCCAGTTCTCTGAACTACTCAAAATTTCCGCTACCGGTTCTCCAAAACCTGTCAGAACCTACTGGATTTCACCCCTGGATCAGAGGGGCTAGGATATTCCCGTAACATACAGTAACTGTTTGCCAGTTACTGACAAGGGACTGAAACACATTACACAAGCCAGATAGTATCAGCTGGGCAGGTGAAAGACAGGAAACTGCCTTTGAAAGACAAGTGGTACTGGCATTAGATGCTGGTTCAATGTGTATTGATTGTGATAGCATGCATTCTCATTCTCCAGAAACGGTGGGTGGCTCATGTTTTAATCAGGAGAAGCTGGAAGAAAGGAAATCAAGGCTTCCATAAGTTGAGTCGTGGCTGCTGACAAACTTAATTCTACCCCAGAAGAATTTGGTATCTCTTTCTGAAGATTTCATGACTGCTTCATAGACGTTTAGAGGGGGGGAAATGGACCATTGAGAGTTACAGATTCAGAAGCATCCATACAAAGGTCAAAATGAGGACCCAGTTGATGAGTTCTTAAAGATCTACCATTTTTCGTCTTAAAACTCTGTTAAATCTTTAAAGTTAAAATGAGTACTTTGCAGTGAAATTCCAACTCCAATCCTAACTCAGCTATGAACTAGCAGATCAGCAAATTTTAATCCTGATAGGAAAAAAATATATATTTGTAGATCGGAGTAGAATTGTGGGGTCTTTGGTGTTCTCTGCACTTTGTAGTTTTCTGGCAAACATTTCATTACCAAACTAGGTAACATCATGAATGCTCTTGGCAGATGTTAACTAGTTTGGTAATGAAACATCTGCCAGAACAACCACCAAGCTCAGAGAGCACCAAGGATCCTACACACTTTAGCCCATGTGACATTTCTCAGCAAAAAAAATATATTATCTACAATAATATAGAGGGATGATATTTCAAACATTATAGAACTTGGGTACTCAGGTGTAAATTCTGTTATATGTACTATATGTTAAAAGATGGTGACAGCCAATAGCACCAAAATCCAGGAATTCATTTTGGTGAGCTTTGGAGACGGGCAGAAGAAACGCTTCCTGCTCCTCATTTTTTTCACTACTCTCTACATCCTTACTTTGGCTGAGAACATCATCATTATCACCGTGGTGGTCCTGGACACCATCTTGGCCCGGCTTCCCATGTACATCCTCCTGAGCAACTTTTCCTGGCTGGAGATGTGTTACGTGAGTACAACAGTGCCTCGTATGATCTTGGATCTGACCTCACCAAATGGGACCATCTCCTTCCATGCCTGCTTCCTTCAGTTCTACATCTTCTTTAGTCTTGGTGCCACTGAGTGCTTTTTCCTCTCAACCATGGCCTTGGATCGCTATTTGGCTATCTGCCACCCACTACGCTATCCCTACATCATGTCTCCCCATTCCTGCTATGGCCTGGTGGCTGTCTGTTGGATTCTTGGCTTTCTGTGGAATCTAATCCCAGTTGTTATGATCTCCAAGTTGGACTTCTGTGGTCCCAACATCATTGACCATTTGATATGTGATCCTGGACCCATCCTTTCCTTGGCCTGCTCTCCATTTGGAAATATGCTCCTTCGCTATCAATTTGCAATGAGCGCTCTGCTCATCTTACTCAACATGTTCTTTATTGTGTTATCCTACAGCGCTGTGGTTCTCACCTTAGTGAAAGCCACTCACCAAAGTGGCAGTAAGAAGGCCTTCTCCACCATATCCTTCCATCTCATGGTGGTCACTCTTTTCTATGGTTCCACAGCAGGAATGTATGTAGTCCCACGTGCAGAGAACCAGTCAGATATCACAAAAATTGTCACTGTCTTCTATACTGCCATTACACCTTTTCTCAATCCCATGATCTACTGTCTGAGGAATGATCAGATGAAGGAGGCCCTGGGCAGAGTGCAAAGAAGTAAGGTAACTATACTGAGATTTAACACAAATAAATGCTAGAAAACTATAAGAAAATAGTACAAATATAACTAACCATCCAAGGCTATTGCTGGCCCATCTGAAAACCATCACAGATCCTCTATTAGCCCCCTTGCAACTTGCCTACCAAGCTAATACATCAACAGATGATGCTGTTAATACGACTCTGCACTACATCCTATAACATCTTGAATCTCCAAAGACCTATGCAAAGGTCCTCTTTGTAGACTTCAGCTCAGCATTCAATACCATCATTCCAGATATTCTTCTAACTAAACTAAATCAGCTAGCTGTACCTGACCACACTTGTAAATGGATCATAAGCTTCGTAACAGACAGGAAGCAGCAAGTGAAGCTAGGCAAAATCACACCAAATACTGTAGAATTAGCACAGGAGCCTCCCAGGGCTGTGTGCTCTCTCTTCTTCTCTCTCCATACCAATGACTGCATCTCAAACGATCCATTCGTTAAACTACTGAGGTTTCCAGACAATACAACAGTGATTGGTCTCATTCGAGACAACGGCGAATCTGCATACAGATGGGAGGCTGAACAATTAGCCTTGTGGTGCAACCAGAACAATCTTGAACTAAATACACTCAAAACCATAGAAATGGTGGTAGGAGAAACCCTCCGATACTACCACCTCTTACAATACTAGACAACACAGTATCAACAGTAGGGACCTTAAAGTTTCTAGGATCTATCATATCTCAAGACTTAAAATGGGCACCTAACATCAAAAATGTCATCAGAAAGGCACAACAAAGAATGTTCTTTCTGCGCCAAGTCAGGAAGCTCAGGCTGCCCAAGGAACTGCTGATTCAGTGCTACAGAGGAATTATTGAGTCTGTCATCTGCACCTCCATGACTGTCTGGTTTAACTCTGCAACCAAACAAGACAGACACAGACTTCAGAGGATAATTAGGACTGCATAAAAAATAACTGCTACCAACCTGCCTCCCATTAAGGACCTGTAGACTGCATGAGTCAAAAGGAGGACTGTGAAAATAACTACAGACCTCTCACATCCTGGACATAATTTGTTTCAACTTCTACCCTCAAAACGACTATAGGGCACTGCACACCAGAACAACTAGAAATAAGGGCAGTTTTTTCCACCATGCCATCACTCTGCTAAACAACTAATTCCCACAACACTGTCAAACAATTTACTAAGTCTGCATTACTATTATTCTTCTCATCCTAGTACCTTATGACTATAACTTTGTCCCTTGTATCTTTACAATTTATATTGTTTTATTTAGCTTTCTAGTATGACTTGATTGCTTATTTATTATCCTATAAATATCACTGAGTGTTGCACCTTATGATTCTTAATGAATGTATTTTTATGTACACTGAGAGCATATGCACCAAAAACAAATTCCTTGTATGTCCACTCACAGTTGGCCAATAAAAAATTCCATTCATTCTATTCTAAAACAAACGTGGTTGCAGTTTGGAAAACAGGAATATCATTTTCTCATGAAGACCTCATCCTCATCTCATCCATCTATTCACTCTCTTAGTTTAGTAGAGTTTTTACTAATATTTTGAGGGATGCAATGAATCAGAAGTTAAAAATGATGAGCTTGACAGCTGACAGCACGGGTTTGAGACCAGAGCACTGAACCACAGGGTGAGCTCCCATTCTTGCCCCCAGTTCCTACCCCTCCCCAGCAGTTTGAAAGCATGAAAACCCGAGTAGATAAATAGGTATCACTTTGGTGGGGAGATAAAGTGCTCCTTGCACCTTAGGGCATAATCATGATGACCACAGAAATGACTTCAGAAACACTGGCTCCCTCAGCTAAGAAACGAAGATGGGGACTCTCCCGCTAGAGTCCCGACATAACTCAAAGGAGAAACCTTTATTTTTACCTTTAGAATGTGTAGTTTTAGTGTTTTAACATTCTAATTATATTTTTACTTGTTTATAACTTGTAAGCCACCCAGAGTCACCTTGTAGGGGAGATGGGCAGCATAAAAATTTAATAAATAAATGAAATAAATACTCTCATGAAGTATTTTGCATGGTCTAATGCAGGGGTCCTCAAACTTTTTAAACAGGGGGGCAATTCACGGTCCCTCAGACTGCCCTGGGGGGCGGACTGACCAGGTGGGTGTGGCTAGTTGGTCATGTGACTGGGGGCGTGGCTAGGTGGTCATGTGACTTGGTGGGCGTGGCTGGGTGGGCATGTGACTGGGTGGGCATGGCCAATTTAGAAGTCCATTTGGATGCTCCCTGGATAATAAGGCCGATGGTGAGGGGCGGGGCGAAAAGCAGGGCTTCGTGGGCCAGATATTTTGCATTGGTGGGCCATATCCAGCCCATGGGCCGTAGTTTGAGGATCAGTGGTCTAATGCAAAACCTTACTGGGAAATTAAAAGTGTATTTCTTTATGTTTTTAGGCAATCTTTCTTTTTTCAGAACTGATTTCTATTTCATGTTGGTTTATAGCCAAACTATAGAATGTCTGATAGCCAAAATTCATTAATGCTTTTTATAAAACCCTTGATTATCTTTTTTTTTTGCTTAACCTTGTTGTGTTATGTCTGAAAGAGGAGGAACTGCCAATAAATAACCTATTATACATTCCTCTTCTCTCTGTCATTCAACTGTCACTTTCTCTTCCTGCAAGGATATGGAAAAATTTATATATATAAATGTATCTTAATTAAATGGTTGTGTAGCTCTGAAAATGGATGTATTAAGTCAAAAGCAAAATATACTTAATATAAGTATAAAAATACTTTTAATTAAATGTGAAATATTCAGCTATGGACTTCTCCATTTTGTGTTGGTCTTTCAAAATGCTTGCCTTTTTTAATGAATTTATATATAGCTTGATTATCTTGGTGTGGAATAAATAAAGTATTGTTATTGATGGTGGCAATGATGCTTCTTTTTCATGTTTTCCTTTTGTGCCTTTTTTTAAGCTTGGAATTTTCTGTCTACTGTTTTTAATGCTTTCAATGATGGTCCATCAGGTAACCTGGGCCTATGCAATGACAGGTGTTAAAAGTTAGGTCATTGTATCATTAAAGCATTGATGATGTTACGTAGTTAGGTAACGAAATGTCTTCAAGAAAATAACCAAGCTCAAAGAGCACCAAAGACTCCATAATTCAACCCTGAACTACAAATATATTCTATTCTATTCTCTTCCATACCCTCCATGACCAAACATGTAGTATGATTTCAGGTTTGTTTATACCCCACCATTTTACATCCCATAATATTATTACTTCGGAATATTAGATATTGAGAATTATTTCAAAATATGTTTTTCTAGAGTAGAAGGAGATATGGCTAGTATCTTAGGTTTCTGAATTGAACTTTTCTTGCTATTCATCTTGTGGAACTATTTTGTCTTCATCAAAAGATGAATTGAGAAACTGGGAAGATTGCAAACAGAAGATGATAGCAATAGAAATATCACTTAGACTTATATACCGCTTCACATTGCTTTCCGGCCCTCTGTAAGCAGTTTGCACAGTCAGCATATTGCCCCCAACAATCTGGGTCCTATTTTACCTACCTCAGAAGGATGGAAGGCTGAGTCAATCTTGAGCCTGGTGAGAGTCGAACTGCCAAATTTGCAGTCAGCAGAAGTAGCCTTCAGTGCTGTATTCTAACCACTGCACCACCACAGCTCTTCTGATACGAAGGTCTAATACTAAGACCTCTCCTTACAACTCTTTTGAAGGGGCTGGAAAGGTTATTTTAATGATATATTCTAAATACCTCAGGCATAAGGCCAGTAAACAGATTGCCCAGAGCTACCAAAAGCCAGTTTGATCTAGGCCTGGAGACTAAAACATATGAAAAACAGTTGCAGGGTTTGGGTTTGGCTAGTCTAGAGAAAAGAAAGACTAGGTGGGGTGTGTACGACATGTAGCAGTATTCCAGTATTTGAGAGGCTGCCACAAAGTGGAGGGGGTCAATTTATTTCCCAAACAGTGATGTGCGGTGAGGTTTATGGCTGGTGAGGCACTGACACAGTGGTGGGTTTCAAATATTTTTAGACTTGTGGACTTCAACTCCCAGAATTCCACAGCCAGGCATGCCCAGTTCCGATTTAAAACAACAGCATTTGCTTTTCTCCTTTGCAAAATAAGTTTCCTTTTTTCTTTTTCTTCTCCCTTCCCCTCCTTCCTCCCTCTCTCCCTTCCTCCCCCTCTCTCAAACACACACACACACACACACACACACACACACACACACACAGAAGTTGGATTGGACTATCTCTCCTAACCCCTTCCCTCTCTCACTCACTTTCAAAACACACACACACACAAGTTGGATTGGATATCTTTTCCAGTGGCTTGAAAGCAGCTCCTCTTCCCTCCCCCCCCCCTCCCCATTCCCCTGCTGCCTTCCCCAAACACCTCCACCATTGCAAATGCAGCCTGCTGTCTGGGTGGAAAATGCCTGGAATGCAATAAAGCCCACCCACTCACCTCCAGCTGGTAGGCTGGGGTGAGAGGAGAGGCAGAGAAGCCGGAGGGGAGCTGATCCGAGCCTTCCAAAAGAAAGAGGCTGGGGGAAAGTGTGTGTGCTACAGCATGGCTCTTTGCCTGGCTTCCGTGGATGACTCTGTTTAACTGTTAAACAAAAGCCTCTTAAAAAGTGCCCTCTACTATGAGGCAGGAGAACTGCGTGCCTCACCTACATCAGGAATTTTTAGGCTTTTAACCCTTGCTTAACTCTGCTCAAATGATCATAAAACGCCTACAGTCAGACTAGATGAGGCATGCAGTTCTCCTGCCTCATAGTAGAGGGCGCTTTTTTAGAGGCTTTTTTAAATAGTTAAGCAGAGTCATCCACGGTGAGGCAGCAACTAGCTCAGCTTTTTCCTTTTACATTTTTTTTCTTTTCATGATGAGAGCAGTGAGGCTGTGCCTCACTTGCCTCACCTGACTGCACGTCACTGTTCCCAAAGCACCTGAAGGCAGGATAAGAAACAATGGATGGAAACTAATCAAGGAGAGAAGCAACCTGGAGTTAAGGAGAAACTTCCTAACAGTGAGGGCAATTAACAGTGGAACGGCTTGCTTCATCACTGCTTCATCACTGGAGGTTTTTAAGAAGAGACTGGACTGCCACTTGTCTCAAGTGGTATAGGGCAGAGATGGTATTCAGCCAGTTCTGACAGGTTCTGCAGAACAGGTAGCAGAAATTTTGAGTAGTTTGGAGAACCAGCAAATAGGCTGGCCACAGCCCCGCTGCCTCCCTGCTGATCTTCTTTTGTTGCCCAGAACAGGAGAATGGAGCTAGAAAGCAAGTTAGTGGGGTGGGGAGGAAATGGGGATTTTGCAATATCCTTCCCCTGCCGTGCCCACCAAGCCATGCCCACAGAACTGGTAGTAAAAATGTTTGAATCCCACCCTTGATATAGGGTCTCCTACTTGAGCAGGAGGTCGGACTAGAAAACCTCCAAGGTCCCTTCTAATTCTATTCTGATTAAACTAGTGGTTAAGGCTCTGGGCTAGAGACCATGAGTTCTAATCCCACCTTAGCCGTGAAAACCAGCTGTGTGACTTTGGGCCATTCCCTCCCTCTCAGCCCAATTCACCTCACAGGTCTTTTGTTGTGGGAAAAATAAGAGGAGGAAAGTGTGCTGGGTATGTTCACCACCTTGAGTTATTCGTACAAATACTAAAAGTGGGATACAAATAAATAAACTTGCAGCAAATGTTCAGGCATTTTAATTTCAACTAATGAAAAAGTACATATACATGGATATAAGTATGTGAGGCAAATCATAAATTGAGCTGGACAGTTTATATTTACATTTGATTATCTGCATATTTTATAATTTCCCATTTATTATCAGAGTTCATATACTTTATTTAACACTGAATATCTGGATTGGGAGCCATTGTTTATAACCATGGTTTATTGTAAAATGGTTTCTTTATACACAACACGCTAGCCCAAGAATCACAGCGGTAACAAACACACAATACAATACACCAAAGCAGAGAAAAACACGTGATATTTTAGCATTGAGTAGGAATTTGGTCACAGCAATTTGGTGACACCATTAGATGATTGCTGATCATATCCGAGTCATTCTAAAATCCTTCAATCTGAAATAGAATAACCACCCAATGGTTGCCTGCCTTCAGTCTGATTGAGTCATTCTAAAATCCCTCAATCTGAAATAGAATAAACACCCAATGGTTGCCTGCCTTCAGTCTGATTGAGTCATTCTAAAATCCCTCAATCTGAAATAGAATAAACACCCAATGGTTGCATGCCTTCAGTCTGATTGATTAATAGCAATATATTGATGGACATTGTAAAATCTTCTTTCTAGTAAAACAGATAGAGATGAAGAATCTGTAAATTATGATGAGTACTATGGACAAGCTACAGTCCTGTACCAGTGGTGGGATTCAAATTTTTTTTACTACTGATTCTGTGGGCGTGGTCTGGTGGGCGTGGCAGGGAAAGGATACTGTAAAATCCACATTCCCTCCCCACTCCAGGGAAAGGTTACTGCAAAGTCCTCATTCCCTCCTGATCAACTGGGACTTGGGAGGTGAAGAATAGATGCCTAGCTACTGAAGACGTTAGTCAAAGAGACCCCCTTTTCCTGCCCCCTTCAAATTTTAGCTTATTTTACTTATTTTTATGCTTATCCTGGAAATTCCTAGACTGGCTGAAGACCTGTGCACAAGAAGGGAGCAACTAAAGGCTGCAGTGTGCAAATGCCTTTAGACAAGAGTATTGTGTCTAGTAGTTAAGGTGTTGGCTTAGAAATCAGGAAAGCTTGAATTCTAGTCCCATCTGGCTGGGTGACTTTGGGTTAGTCACTCTCTCTTAGTCCAAGCCATTTGGACTAAGGGTTGAGGTCAGTGGTGGGATTCAAATTTTTTACTACCACTTCTGTGGGCATGGCTTGGTGGACATGGTGTGGCTTGATGGGTGTGGCTTGGTGGGTATGGCAGGGGAAGGTTACTGCAAAATCCCCATTTCCTCCCCATCAGCAGGGACTCTGGAGGCAGAGAATAGATGGGGCGGGGCCAGTCACATGTGGTATTTACCAGTTCTCTGACTACTACCAGTTCTCCAGAACTGGTCAGAACCTGCTGAATATCACCTCTGTCCTGTACCAAACAGTATCTCAAATAAAACTGACATTTCTGTTCCTTAAGCATGATAACTTTGTATATCCGATATTAGTAGTTTAAACTTTCATTGTGCTCTAGTCCCTAATTGTTTTACTTATTTTTATACATGAAAATAAATAACAATCATGTAATTTTACATTTAAAATATCCTAGAAGGGGAAAGGGCCTGATCTCTTGACTAACGTCCAGACCAACCATCCACGAATCACAGTCCCTAATTTTCCTGGAATAGTGTCCTTTTTATAGCATCTTTCATCTCCTTGTTCCTCAAGCTGTAGATGAGTGGGTTGAGCAAAGGGGTCAGCACCGAATAGAAAAGGGTCACGACTTTGTTGCTTCCTCCTGAAGCTTCGGGAGCTACATAGGTGACCATGATAGAGCCATAGAAGAGGCTTACCACCAGCATATGCGAGGTACATGTGGAAAATGCCTTCCGTCTCCCAGTGCTTGAAGGCAGCCTCATTACAGTCCGGAGAAGTGTAGCATAGGAGCAAACAATGAAGAGGAAGGGGCCAAAAATAGCAATGGAGCTCAGGCTGTAGAAGGCCAGTTCTGTGCCCGGAGCTGGAGTGCATGAAGAAGCCAACAGTGGCCCTGGGTCGCAGATAAAGTGATCGAGGACGTTGGAGCCACAGAAATGGAGCTGGGAAATCAAAATGATGGGGGCCAGAAACCAGAGAAAGCCAGAGGCCCAGCAGGAAGCAGCCAGGATGCAGCAGAACCTTTGAGACATGAGCACTGGGTATCGCAAGGGGTGGCAGATGGCCAAGTATCGGTCTAAGGCCATGGCAGCAAGAAGGAAGCTTTCGGTGGTTCCCATAGAAAAGAAAAAATAGAACTGGAGGAAACAGCCATGGAAAGAGATGGCAGCTGGTAGAGGAGAGGTCAGATCGAAGAGCATCCTGGGTACCGTTGTGGTTACGTAGCACATCTCTAGGCCAGAGAAGTTTCCCAGGAGGATGTACATGGGCAGGCGGCTGAGTCGAGAGTCCAAGAGAACAGCCCACACAATGCAGAGGTTCCCCAGCAAGGTGAAGGCATAGCAAACGGAAAGGAGGGAGCACAGGAGCAGCTGGAATGCGGGCGAAAGGGATGGGAAGCCCAGGAGGACAAAGCCCGTCGTCACCCTGGTACGGTTGACTTGATCCAAAGAGTTGTACCTCTGTTGATATGAGAATCACATCAGAAAAACAGTCAACATCTGAAAGAAACCGTGCCCTGACCTACTTCCCCAACTTGGATATGTCGTCTTTCCAGTAATTGCCATAAAAGCTGCCCAATTCTGGGAGTTGAAATCTACATTTAGAGGTGGTCCAAGACCAGAGGTGAAATTCAGCAGGTTCAGATAGGTTTTGGAGAATCAGTCGTGGAAATTTTGAGTAGTTTGGAGAATTGGTAAATATCACCTCTGGCTGGCCCCAGAATGGGGTGGGAATGGAGATTTTGCAATATCCTTCCCCCTGGAGTGGCCATGCCCACCAAGCCACGGCCATACAACTGGTATGGTAGTAAACAAATTTGAACTTCACCATTATCCAAGACCATTATGGATTAAACATGACTTGAGGTTCACTGGCCTGAAAGCTCTCTGCTACTGTTCTCCACTTCTAAATTCAGATAGGCAATATCTTTTAAATTATCCACAAGGTTATTCACTAACTATCACTCAATGATCAATTTTTGCTATGAACATTAATGTCTCTGTCCCTGGGCAGGAATACATGAGAAATGGTAGAAAGAAAAGTTGGAGAATTTATAAAAGAAAACGACAAAGATTGAAGAATATATCTTAGAAAGCAGAAAGGCAGAACTGAGTTTCAGAGTGATGAGGAATTTAAAGGTCAAGAGAAAATAACAGAAAGAAAATTGGAAGAAAAATTATTTTAAAATAATGCTTTCTTTAATGCAGAAACCCTTCTTTAGTTGTCAAAAGGATACTAAGTGTAATATTTCTGAGAAAAAATAGTCAATTGTCAAATACACACTACGAGGTATTTTGATATTAAATGATTGTAGAGTTATCAACGTAAATCTGTTTTAACACCCGAAATCTGAATTAAAGTTAGAGATAGCTGAGTTTGGGACTGAAATTTCATAAATACTGAGCATCCTTTAAGTTAAGAATGCACATAAATATTTCTAAGAATGAAGATTTTTTTCCCGTTGCTTCACCTCTCCGGTTTTCTAAGGGGGGGGGAATCACTTTTGTGGTTTTTACTTTCTTTTAGTGTACTTTTCACCTGCCCAACTTTGTTTTTCTCTTTTCAGGAAACCCAAAGGGGTCCTAAATGATGGTCTCGTTGCCTTTTATTTTCATAACTTCCCTACGAAGCTGGCTTATGCTATTCAAAACTGAGTAACTGTTCCCAAAAAATGAACATTGATCTACTCCATCTATTCAAGACCTACAGACCTTCTCACTGTATCCCAAATACTTTGTAAACAAAAAATGGGAATATTCCACCAATGCTAAACCTATTTAACCTCAAATAACTTAGTTTACAGGCGCACAGCATCCCATAGATCATTGAATCCAACTTCTGCTAAATCTAAATTATGCATCCCAGCCGAGGAATGTTGCTGATTCCTTCAAAATCTCCAATGAAGAACAGCCCATCATTTCAGGATGACGGTTTCCACCACTGAATTGGTCTTACCATTATTATTTCCCCCCTAAAATTTAATCCAAACTACTTCTCTATGACTTCAATCTGTCACTCTAAGTCCTGTGCTGTGAAACAAGAGGGAACAAATATGAATCTCTTAGAATGCTTGTAGAATGCTATCATAGAGTCATATAGACATCATTTATCCAGGGTAAACATGGCCAGAATCCTTCTGTCTTATAGAAATTGCTTCCTGAATCATCCTTATTAATCTTCTTTGGGCATTATCCTGTTACAGTTGTCCCATCACCCAAGTTTTCTAGGGTGTTCCCAAACTCATTTACTAACTGTCACTGCAATGTTATCAAAGAACATTCAAGAGTTCAATTCTGACCGGCTCCAGGTTGACTCAGCCTTCCATCCTTCCAAGGTCAGTAAAATGAGGACCCAGATTGTTGGGGGCAATAGGCTGACTCTGTAAACTGCTAAGAGAGGGCTGTAAAGCACTGTGAAGAGGTATATAAGTCTAAGTGCTATTGCTATTGCTACAAAGTTAGCTTCCCCTGATCCATTACTGTCCATTGATCTACTGCTTACAACACGTCCCACCAGTTTCACAACCATGAGATGTAGTCTACCACCTCTGTTTTGAAGAATCAGGATTGTTTCTGAAATAGTCCTTAAAGTTTGTAAAATCAGAATTCCTTACCACAAATTCGGAGACATCCCACGGTGACATCTGTCATGCTAATTTCATCTGTCCAGAACTGGGGCACAAGGAAATTAGAGAAGAAGAGAAAATAAGAGGTAGTCAACTGTACTGTAGATGCAGAAACACATGAGTAATATCCTACATGTATTGGTCCCCATGTTAAAATGTCTTTGATATAAACATGCTGATTATCTGCCATCAAGTCAGCATTAACTTCTAACAATAAAACCAGACCTTCTCCAGATGAACTAAACTTATTGCTTCACTACATGTAACTTTAGATCTATGTGTGTTTTTCAAGTTTGCCAACAAGCGCAATGTTTGATATACCAAAGTTTTGCTTTTCCTCTCTATTCCTTCTCCTAAACTCAAAGAAAGGTTAAAACTTCCTTTAAATCAAGGGTGAAGAGGATTCCTTCTTCAGCTCTAGAAGGAGAATTAATAGGTTAAAGAGTTGTGTTAATTTGGAAGTCCATCCGCAGTTCCATTTCTTTTATGAATTCAAGGACGGTAGAACAATTGGATTTACTGATTAGAACCTAAGAAGGTTAGTTAATAGAAAAAATACCAGTGCAAATCTTACCTGATTTGGAAGATTTCGCTGCAAATCCACCCAACTTCTCTATTATGAGGAGTTCAAAGTAAAAGAAACCTGACATTGTATTTCCATTATTTAAGGTCTCGAGAGGTTCTTGTCCACAGAGAGTGAGGAAGAGATAGTGAACTTGGGATGTTTTCACTGGTTTAGTAGTAGCTGTGGTCAGATGCATGAGTCCTTCTGGCTGAGAACCCTTGTAGACCAGAATCAGAATAGAGCTGTAAGGACCTTAGAGGTCTTCTAGTCCAGCCCCCTGCTCAAGAAGGAGATCCTATACCATCTCAGACAAGTGGCTGTTCAGTCTCTTCTTAAAAACCTCCAGTGATGAAGCACCCACAACTTCTGAAGGCAACTTCTGTTCCACTGGTCAATTGTCCTCACTGTTAAGCAGTTTCTCCTTAGTTCTAAGTTGCTTCTCTTCTTGATTAGTCTCCATCCATTGTTTCTTATCCTGCCTTTAGATGCTTTGGTAAATAAGTTTACCCCCTCCTCTTTGTGGCAGCCTCTCAGATACTGGAATACTGTTATCATATCCCCCTCATCTTTCTTTTCTCTAGACTAGATAAACCCAAATCCTGCCACATTCTTCACATGTTTTAGTCTCCAGGCCTTCCATCGCCTTGAGTTTCTTTGCGCTTTTTCCAAAATCTCATCTTTTTTGTAATATGGTGGCCAAAACTGGATGTACTATTCTAGGTGTGATCTTACTAAGGCTTTATAAAGTGGTGCTAATACCAAGAGGATGGCAGGAGTCAGAGTAGCTCCCACTTTCGTTACTATCCAGTTGGATTTCTGCAATATATTTTATGCTGGTTTGCTTTTTAGCACTAGTCAGAAACTTCAACAGGCCCAACATGTAAGGGCCATGTTCTTAACTGCCTTTTGGTATTGGGAACACAGAACACTGATATTGTGGGCTGTGTACCACTTATGAAGGGGCCATGATGGCTCAGCAGTTTAAAGCACTGAGCTTCTCAGCTGGGAAGCTGACAGTCCAGGTTTGACACCCAGGCACTGCACAAAGGGGGTGAGCTCCCATTCCTTGGTCCACCTCCTGCTCACTTAGCAGTTTGAAAGCGCGGGCAGATTAATAAGTACCACTTTGGTGTGAATGTAATAGCATTCCATGTACCTTTGTTGTATTGCTATGCTGGTGTTCTGGTTTCCTTAAAAAGTATGAATCAGAGTCTTGGTCCCGGAAGAACCTCTTTTATTTACACGAATGTGAATTCCTTTCATTCACAGTCAGCAAGGCTTGGCAAACAGTCTTTCAGAGGAATATTTATCAACACGAACCTTATCTCGCTCGGAGAGCTACCAGATAATTAGTTTCCAAATGCAGGGAAAGGCAACACTTGGCATAGAGTCTCTTATAGTCACAAACATAACTTTCCACTCTTGAACCGACCGAAGGAGATGAATTGTTTCCTGCAAAAGCCCACTCCCTGTTCGCTCCTCTTTTGTTTCCCATAAGAGGGGCCAATCACCTCCAAGGTGTGGCTTTACTCCTAGGTTGACCCTGTGTCAGGCGTTCTAAATACCATGCAGAATTAAATCATTGTCCAAGGCAAAGTTATCCTTAAAGGTCCAATTTATTCATGCAGGCAAGTTAGCACGTCTATGGAATTCCAACTGTAATGTTCTTCCTGGAATTCCACCCAGTTGAAAGTTCATGATCTATCCCCACACCCACAAATCCATCACATGTTCCAATCATCATCTTCCACACTGGCATCTACACCCCTCTGTTTCCAGTCAGGTGTCGAGGTGCGGAGACAAAAGATGACCTTGGCTTCTATAAAAGAATGACAACAATACATTCCACAATCCTACTCCTTTCTATTCTCCCCTCCCAACTACTACACTAATGAAACACATAGGAAATTAATAAAAAGTGTGGCAGGCCAAAGATCCTAAAAATAACATAACTACAGGCCTGACACCCTGCTTTCTTAGTTGTTCTTGTCTTCTGGCAACTCTGTGCATGCGCACACTGGGAACAGGCTCCAGCTGTTCCTCTGCCTCACTGCTGTCTAGCTCCCTCTCTGCCTCAGACACAGAGCCCTCATCTGAGCTTTCCTCAACTCCCAAGACTGGTCCATGTTCCTCCCCAACCTCCTCACTCTTTGACTCTGCTGCCAGCTCTGCTGGCCTCCGGCAGGCCACAACAGTTGGCCACATGACCACAGAAATGTTTTCAGATAACGGTGGATCCTTTGGCCAAGAAACAGAGATGAGTACCACCGCCCAGACTCATACATGACTGGACAGGGAAACCTTTATCTCTACTACTAGTTAAGAACACAAACAGAGCCCTTCGTAACCTATTCCTGGAATCTTTGTAATCTAGTCCTGGAATCTGTTCTCATAGCGGCCAACCAATTGCAAGAAACCCACAAGTCTTCCAGGAGATGCGTTTCAGAGGCATCCAGAGACTTCCATCCAGGTTAATAACCAATGATTCCCATCACTTCCATGAACTGGTCCACCCTTTTCCTGAAGCCAGCCCAGATAGTACCAGCGCAACATCTCGTGGTAGCAAATTCCCAATTTGAATTAATTGCCAATTGGTTTGGAGGTACAACTGAGCCATTTGTCAGGCCTGGAAGCCATTTTGTGGGATTGGATCTCAGGCCTGCCACATTTAATGCTGTGGGAAACTCGGAGGGGGTGGTGGTATGGAGCTGGTGAGATATATAGTCAAAATAACATTCCTTTCTCCAAGAGCCAAGGCCACTCCACCCTGGACCTGGAGAGGTGTGACTGGGAAGCATCTCCAGTTGGGACGGTGATTGATTAGGCTATGTAATGGACTTGTGGATGCTGGGCAGGGACTTGGATTTTCTTTTGGGTGAGGAAAACCCAGACACTTTCAGATTCGGATTTTCCCAGATGTGCCAATATGACAGCTCTAATAAAATGGAGCTTTGAGGAAACTCAGGCCTCAGAGTCTTTTTTTATTAGGGCAGTGGTAGGATTCAATTTTTTTCACTACCGGTTCTGAGGGCATGGCTTAGTGAGCGTGGCTTGGTGGGCGTGGCTTGGTGGGCGTAGCAGGGGAAGGATACTGTAAAATCTCCATTCCCTCCCAATCAGCTGGGAATCGGGAGGCAGAGAATAGATGGGGACGGGGCCAGTCAGAAGTGGTATTTACCAGTTCTCTGGATTACTCAAAACTTCTGCTACCATTCTCCAGAACTGGTCAGAACTTTCTGAATATCACCTCTGCATTGGGGTGTTACTTGGAGCCCCGACATTCTTCGTGTTGAACGTAAAGCCCTTCATGGCTTGATTGGAGGGATTTGCACATCAATCTGCTCTAAAATATTTGGTCCTAATCTTATAGAAGCAGTTGTTTGCAGTTTCCCCTCTGTACAGGAATGTAGAATGAGAAATTCTGGCACGTTCTCAAGTTCAGTTATAAGATCTTACAAAAATAAAATAATATCACTATAATCCTTGAAATGCATGTTTCATTACCTGTCCTATCACAAATGGCCCCGTACACTTCCAGGATAAAAACAGGGGTTGAAGATATGTGTGTGTGTTTGTGTGTGTGTGTGTCTGTCTGTCTGTCTGTGTGTTGCGTTGCTTTTCTGTTTTCATTCAGGTTTTTCCAGTGCCGTTATTTGTTTCTGTTGTTCTGTGGATGTTTTAACTATCACTATGCCTTCTACTCTGTAAGTCACAGCATGTTTAGATTGTGATGGGTATAAATTGACGGCACAACAGTGGTGGGTTTCAAAAATTTTTAGAACCTTTTCTGTAGGTATGGCCTGCTTTGTGGGAGTGACTTGCCGGCCATATGACTGGGTGGGAGTGGCTTAGCAGTCGTGTGATTGGGTGGGCGTGGCCAACTTGTAAAATGTGGTGAAACTCACTTAACAACTCTCTTGCTTAGCAACCAAAATGTTGGCTCAGAAACTTTGGCATTTGAAGCACGCAAGTCTTAAAGCTGTCAAGTTACAAGACCCTTGCACCCCTAACCTTTTAGAAAAAAACCCCAGGGGTGTTCAAACTTGACAGCTTTAAGACTTGTGGACTTCAACTCCCAGAATTCTTCCTCCAGTCATGTTGGCTCAGGAACTCTGGCATTGTATTTTGTATTGCAATTGAGGGATTTTAAATTGAAATTTTAATGCTATTTTATTCATTTGTTTACCTCCTCCATGCACATGCATATGTATATGTTTATGTATTGTTATATTTGTATATTTTTATGTGTTTTAATTGTAAGCTGCCCTGAGTCCTTCTGGAGAAGGTGCGGCTAATCAAATAAAATTTGATTTGATTTGATTTGATTGAAGCATGCAAGTCTTAAAGCTGTCAGGTTAAAAGACCCTTGCACCCCTAACCCTTTAGAAAAAAAACCCAGGGTTGTTCAAACTTCACAGCTTTAAGACTTGTGGACTTCAACTCCCAGAATTCCTCCTCTCGCTCTTCATCTTGATGACGTCGCTGCAGCTACCGGGCGCAGACAGATGGGGGTAGCCAGAGCGACTCCAAGGCAGCCCAGGCAGGCAAAACAGCGAGCAAGCAATGGAGGATCAGGCAGCCTGATCCACCCTCACTCGCTTGCTCACTCACTCGCTGGGCTGCCTCAGCGCTGCTCTGGCTTCATCCGTCCATCCATGCCCGGCAGCTTCAGTGACATCATCAAGATGAAAAGTGAGAGGGAAAAGCCCGGCCGGGAGAGAGGGCCCCGCCGCTGCTTTGTCTGAGATGCGAAGTGAGGCGAAGGGGCCTCAGTGCCCTGCCTGATTCAGGCAGGGCACTGAGGCCCCTTCGCTTCCACTTCATCTTGATGAGGTCGCCACAGCTGCCGGGCGCAGATGGACAGAGGTAGCCAGAGTGGATCCGAGGTGGCCCAGGCAGGTAAAAGACCGAGTGAGCAATGGAGGATCAAGCAGGGCACCGAGGCCCCTTCACCTCCCTTCACTCCCACTTCATCCTGCAGCTGCCGGGCATGGATGGACGGAAGTAGCAAGAGGGGCGCCGAGGTGGCCCAGGCAGGCAAAAGAGTGAGCGAGCGATGGAGAAACAGGCAGGGCACCGAGGCCCCTTCACCTCCCTTCGCTCCCACTTCGTCTTGATGATGCCACCACAGCTGCTGGATCAGGAGAATCAGGCTGATCCTCCATCCTCCCTCACTCACTCTTTTGCCCACCCAGCCACCTTGGCGCTGCTCTGGCTACCTCCGTCCATCCGCATCTGGCAGCTGCAAGATGAAGTGGGAACAAAGGGAGGTGAAGGGGCCTTGGTGCCCTGCCTGAGCCTCCATCGCTTGCTCGCTCTTTCGCCCACCCGGGCCACCTTGGCGAAAGTACTTTGCTGACAGCCAGACCTCCCCTCCCCGGACTTGCTTTGCTGAGCACAGGGCGATGGGTGGTAGTTTGCGCTGCCAGCACCTAGGAGGTAAGCTCCTGCTGCCGTCGCCACCCCCACACTTGCTGGTGGCCAGGCATCTTAGGCAAGTCCGGGGACCTTGCAAAGGCCTTGCGAGGTCCCCAAACTTGCCAAAGATGCCAGCCATGCCACATAAGCTCCCGACACTGTCCCCACGGGATCCTTGCAAGGCCGCAAAAGGTCATCAAATTCGCTTATAGTGCAGGGCTGCGACAGGCTGCTCCAGCTGGCCTGCTGCCACCACCCCCATTCTGCCCCGCGCTTAGTTGTAGCTCACTTACCTCCTTGGCAGGCAGCAATAGAGAACCAAGCAGGAAAAAAGGTAAGTGGGTTTAGATAGGGCTCTTAGAGGTGGGCGGGGCAATTGGTGAGCCAGCCAATCAGTGAATTGTGGGCAGGGCATGCATGGTGCGGACGGGCGGGGGGAGGGAGCGAGGGCCCAGGGCAGGCGCTGGAACTGGTTCTAAACATCATGGTAGATTTGTAGAACCTCTTCTACCGAACCGGTTAGAACCGGCAGGAACCCACCCCTGCTGCACAAGCAAATATATTTCTGATTGATTCTATTAAATAGAGTTCTCTGGGCAAGTCACAATTGCAGTTATTACTTTGGGGATGGCAAAACTTCTCCAATTGTTTTAAATAGCAATAGCACAGTACTTAGACTTATATACTGCTTCACAGTGCTTTATAGCCCTCTCAAAGCAGTCAGCATATTTCCCCCAACAAACTGAGTCCTCTTCAGAGATGGGTTGCTCCTGGTTCAGTCTGAATCGGCAGAACCGGTAGTGGCAGTGGTGGGAGGCTCTGCCCATCAGCCCAAACGCTTCTGCACATGCATAGAAATGTTGCGCGCAAGTGCGCACACAAGCATGCAGACATGCACAAGCGAACCAATAGTGCCAGGATTTGAAACCCACTTCTGATCCTTGTTGTACTGACTTCGGAAGGATGGAAGTAGTGGTGGGTTCCTCCCAATCCTGTACCGTACGGCTGTACCGGTAATAGCCGGGAGCAGCTGACAGTGTACTGGTACGGTGGCTCATTTGGCCCACATGCCCGCCCGCATTCTATACTTGTTTTTAAAGCAACCGGCCAATTGCGCACCTGCGAGAGCCCCAACAAGTAGCTGGTGTCGCAGGAGTGGTGGATTGCGCATTTGTGCGCAGCGCGTGTGCACGAATAGGACACACGGCCACATGAGCAGTATACTGGTAGCAGCGGTAAGAGCAACCCACCACTGAATGGAAAGCTGAGTCAACCCTGAGTGGTCAGGATCGAATTCCTGTCAGTGAGCAGAGTCAGCCTGCAATACTGCATTCTAACCACTGCATCATCATGGCACCATGGTTAAAAGTACAAAACATATGGTAATTGAAATGTATTTAATTGGTTGGGTTTTTATCAGCAATATCTACAGATATTTACAGTTGACGCAAAGTTCTTCCTTTAGTGAAAATCACTAAAACAGGACTGTCTGTATATGACATTGTTACAAGAGAAATTATTTCCCTCCCTCCCCCCTATGAATGTGCTCACTCAGTTCCAATAGTTTGAAGCCACTCTAGGAACACCAAAGTTGACATCCATATTTTTGGCTCATCCTTACATGATGTTGATACTTTATGGTAAACTCTAGTTTGTTCAACTAGTTAGCTTGTTTACTAAGCCTCAGTGTAGCTGCTGTAGCTTGCTAAACAAGTAGAGACCAAAGTAGAAACCAGATTTTATGAACATCAGTTCTTGAAGCCCAGCAAACTAAACTCAAAAGATCATGAATTAGCTTGCCCATTTGATAAGTTAAACCAAAAGTTACATTCAAGAGTACTTGCCATAAACTCCTCAGTTATAAGTTCGTTGTAAGATGTAAGTTATAAGGAGAGCTCTGTTATAAGGTAGTAATTTATGGAGATTGTTTTAGAAGATGTTGAATAAGAGAATCCAAGACAAAGCTGGAGAAGACTTTGAACAACATACACAACTTTCTTCTTTTTCTTTCTTTCTTTCTTCTTTCTTTCTTTCTTTCTTTCTTTCTTTCTTTCTTTCTTTCTTTCTTTTTCTTTCTCTTCTCCTCCTCCTCCTCCTTCCTTTTCATGTGGCATTTTTGTGGAGAAAAAAATGGAATGGAGGAAGGGGAGATTAAAACTAAGGAGTGAGAAACAGCCTTTTCTTCCATATTCTAACTCCACCACAAATTATTTTCTTTACATGAGAAAGTTGTTCAATTTTCACCATAGGAAAAGGCTAATTCTCCCTAGGCCCGTGATGGCGAACCTATGGCACGCGTGCCACAAGTGGCACGCGGAGCCATTTGTCAGGGCACGCGAGGCGCTGGCCAGCTGAGTTCACCTTTTTAAAAGCTATTTTTCGCCTTCCCCAGGCTCCAGAGGCTTTATAGGAGCCTGGGGAGGGTGAAAAGAGCCCCCCGCCCCCCACCCCGGAGGCTTCAGGGACCGTCCCTGAAGCCTTCGGAACGCTTAAAACCACCCTCCGAGCAAACCGGAAGTGACTTCCAGGTTGCTCGGAGGGTGGTTTTAAGCGCTCCGAAGGCTTCAGGGACCGTCCGAGGCTTCCCTGATGCCTTCGGAGTGCTTAAAACGGCCCTCCGAGCAACCCGGAAGTCACTTCCGGTTTGGTCGGAGGGTGGTTTTAAGCACTCCGAAGGCTTCAGGGAAGCCTCGGACGGTCCCTGAAGCCTTCGGAGCGCTTAAAACCACCCTCCGAGCAACCCGGAAGTCACTTCCGGTTTGCTCGGAGGGTGGTTTTAAGCACTCCGAAGGCTTCAGGGAAGTCTCTGGACAGTCCCTGAAGCCTCTGGAGGGCCTCCGGGGGGTCGGGGGAGGCTCTTTTCGCCCTCCCCAGGCTCCTATAAAGCCCCTGGAGCATGGGGAGGGCAAAAAAAATGTAAAAATGGGGGGGGTCGTGCGTTTTGCGCGCATGCTCACTGGGGGGGTCGCGCGTTGCATTATGGGTGCGGCACGCCTGCACTCGACCCCCCTGCACTCCCCCCACTTGTGGCACGCGAGCCAAAAAAGGTTCGCCATCACTGCCCTAGGCCATTCCTTTCTGCCTATTTACTTTCACTGCATAATTTTAGAATATTGCATTTTTGTGTCCATTTATAGGAAACTTTCAAGAACTCTGGGTCGGAATTTTCTAAACTTTTTTTTTACTTCTTAAAAAAAATAAAACTTTTAAAAATAAAAACAAATTTTATTTTTTACATCTATGTATTCTGTTGAATTCTTGCTTTTTTCTACTCATTTCTGTTTGCTGGATACCTTAATCAGGACAGCACTCTATGTTAGCTTTTCCAAGGTTGATCTTCAGCATTCAATACAACACAATACAATACAATACAATACAATACAATACAATACAATACCAGAGTTGGAAGGGACCTTGGAGGTCTTCTAGTCCAACCCCCTGCCTAGGCAGGATACCCTATACCGTTTCAGACAAATGGCTATCCAACATCTTCTTAAAGACTTCCAGTGTTGGAGCATTCACAACTTCTGGAGGCAAACTGTTCCACTGATTAATTGTTCTAACTGTCAGGAAATTTCTCATCCGTTCTAAGTTGCTTCTCTCCTTGATTAGTTTCCACCCATTGCTTCTTGTTCTACCCTCAGGTATCCTCGAACATTTAAAGTTCTTTTCCCCCATATTTTAAAACCTTCTTTTAATAAAGTTTTATTTTCTCTATCTCTTGTGTATTTGGTTTACATCCAAGAGTCAAGCCTAAGCACAAAAATGACACTGTTGGAAGAATAATTCAATCTGGTTCCAGTCCGGGAGAAATAATTTTAAAAAATCAACAGACTGCAAGGAAAGGAGGTTTCCAGAAACTTCAGTGAAAACCGAAATGTTTCTGGGGTGACTGACAGAATGGCTGAATGAGTGGATGGATCTTTATAGGATTCTGTGATTTTATGATTGAGATCCTACAGGGAGTTGTGCAATGTAGTGAGCCTTGTGTCTTTTCCTATTTCAATGGTGGTGAATTAAAGGCCATGTCCTGCTCTTAGAATTTGGATGGGGGGATGTAAATTCTTAAACCCATCACTCCAGTGGGAGCTGTGGCTGAAGGTTTGTTTATTAATAGATTGGCCCAGTGGTGGGATTCAGCCAGTTTGCACCTATTTGGTAGAACCGGCTGTTAACTTTCTAAGCAATTCGGAGAACCGGTTGTTGGAAGAAATCTCCTTTTGTTTGTTTTTTCCACTTTCCAGGGCTAATCCTGTAAGGAAGGAAACATTCTGGTGTTGTTTCTAGCCTAATCTTTATTGCCCCGATTACAGAAACTGCCTCTCTGGTTGACCCTTATTACCTCGTAACAACTAAGGAGAAGTGCCCATCGACCTGAGTGACATTGAGTTGGCCACACCCACCCAGTCACATGACCACCGAGCCACGCCTACCCATCTGGCCATTAGGGCAGAGAACAGGTTGTTAAATTATTTGAATCCCACCACTGTATTGGCCCAATCTTTCTTTTCTTTTTCTGCAAAAGTTTTTTTTTATTTTTTGTTCTCTATATACAATTACACGTGTACATTCAGATAGTTGTTATTCCTTTTGTACATTCATCATTCTTATACATTTATTATTCCATTTACAGTGTTATAATATACCATTTAGGTTGCTTTGATTACCATTCCATGCCTGTTTTGACACTAACTTCTTTTCCCTTTCTGTTCTCCCTCACTCCTCCTTCTCTCCTTCCTTCCCTCCTCCTCTCCTTCCCCTTCCTTCTTCCCTTACCTCTCACCTATTCCTACTCTTCCTCTTCCCCTTCCTATTGTTAAGTCCTCAAGGCTACGACGCCATTGATTATCATTGCCAGCCCCTGATTGGTTGAGACGCGAGCAGCTAGCTGGCGTGAGAATGCAGCCATTCTATTGGTTCAGCATCTGACAGCTCTGGTATAAAAAGGGCTGACAGCTATCAAATGCTGCTGTTTGCTGGGTCGAGGTTTGCCTTACATTTTGCCGTGTTATACTGTTAATAAAGGTTGTGTTAGCTTCAACCTGCCTTGCCTCAGTTCCTGTCTGCCTTTTTCTCCCTACAGAACACCTAAACTTTCTCCTTCCACCCTCCTCACCTCTATCTTCCTTCCCTCCTCTTCCTCTCATCTCCTCTCTTCCTCCCTCCCTTTCTCTTTTCTATTTGTTGTAGGTGTCTCTTTCAGCTCTGAATTTTTATTTTCTTGGGGTGGTATTTCCGCAGACCCCAAAATAGTGGAATATCATTTCTTATTCCCTTTCCTTTTCAAATCTATCCTGATTGTGTTCCCACCCACCCACCCCTTTGTATCTTACTTAGGATTGGCCCAGTCTTTCTGAATGGATACAAAATCTGCATTTCTAAAGGAAGACTTTAGGAAGTCTGTGACTGCTTTCTGCCTTTGTTAAGATTTTTCTCCATTTCTCCTTTGGGAAAATATAATATTCTGCCTCTTTTAATATTCCCCAAAATATTTCATTCTCTAGGAGGAGGGACTTTCCACAATACAATGAGAATCCAGTTCTTTATTTGCTTACACTCAATAGAATATTTTTTGGCACACTAATGTCATAACCCAATTTAATAGATATGCCCATGGAAATTCTAGGGGGTGGCTACCCTAGATCTTTTCCTCTCTTCCCCACCCAGCTCTGGATTGTGCAATCTGTTGTCTTGGGCTATTTTCTAGAATATGATGCCTCCTCCCTTGGAAGCCATGATGCTACTGATAACGTGTCCCCCCCCCCCCCCCAATTCCTTCTTCCATAATGCTGATACCTTTGGATGCTGCATACCTTGAATGTGATGTTATGGCATTTTATTTACTTATTTAGCAATTACTATGTAATAAATCTACACAGGAGCTACACGTATGTTGGGATTAGCAAAGAAGACGCCATGTAAGAAGTTATGAGAAGTTATGCTAGCAGTGATGATGTTACCTAGTTGTGTAATAAAATATCTGCAAGAAAAGCACCAAGGACAGAGAGCACCAGGGACACCACAGTTCAACCTTGAGATAAATGTTCCCTTCTATCAGTATTTGAAATAGTATATGTGTGTGTGTGTATGTATACTTTACTTTACTTTACTTTATTTTAAATTTCTAGACCGCCCCCTCTCCCAAAAGGGACTCGGGGCGGTGTACAGTCAAATTAAAACACAAGGAATACATAAGAATAAATATATAATGTATACACATACATACATACATATACATGTGTGTGTGTGTGTGTGTGTGTGTTGTATTTGTGCTGATAAATAAATAAAGGGAGACTAGTATAGATCTATTTCAAGCTATTTAGCTCTCATCAGCTAGCCCTACCCTTACTGGGATTTGAACCTGGGCTGATGAGAGCTAAATAGCTTGAAATAGATCTATACTAGTCTCTCTTTATTTATTTATCAGCACAAATACAACACAAATACAAAAAGGCAACATTAAAAATAAAAAATATGGTTTTCTGCCTGGATGGTTTTCTGTAATGAGCTGAAGGACAGAAAGGGGGAGTAGTGAGCTCCCTCCCATATTTGGACATACCAGGGGTTGTAACACAAATACATATATGAATATATATATGCTCTTTCCCAATTTTTCTTGTGTAAAATTGGATAGCTAATTCACAATTCACAAATACATCCACAGACAGATATTGTTTGAGCTGCTCACATAAATATTTCATTATTTAATTTGTCTGCTTTTCAACAGTTTTCATAGCCTACATTATTAATTTTGCTGAAGTAGACATACTGTTTTTTTCTGGCCAAAGACTAAATAAAATGAAATACATGGATGCAAAGAAAAATTCAACTAGATTTATTTAATATTTAATTTGATTATCCCTTGAATATTTTAGAAGGTTCTCCTTCAGCAAACTAGAATAACCGTCAATGCTTGCTTGGCTTCAAGACAATATAATTTATTAGCATCAATATTACTCAGAGAAATGGAAAAACCTTCTTACTAGTGGCTTACAGATTGATGTGCAAAAAAGGAAAATTATGAATATCAGCAAAATAAAACATGGACAAGATACAATACCATACCAAACAATATTTCAAGTTCAGTTGACATCACTTTTCTTTAAGGATCATATTTTTGTATATTCCATAACAGTATTTAAGCTAAAAGCATACTATCATTGTACTCTACTCCTTCATTGCTTGGATTATTTTTGTACTTGAAAACCCATAAAAATGATTTACTTTAAAGCATAAAAGATCCTTGAAGCAGAAAGGCAATCTCCTGACCAAGGTCTACCAATGAATCCACAAATCACACTTCCCAAATTTCCTGGAATAGTGTCCTTTTTATAGCATCTTTCATCTCCTTGTTCCTCAAGCTGTAGATGAGTGGGTTGAGCAAAGGGGTCAGCACCGAATAGAAAAGGGTCACCACTTTGTTGCTTCCTCCTGAAGCTTCGGGAGCTACATAAGTGACCATGATGGAGCCATAGAAAAGACCTACCACTATCATGTGTGAGCTACAAGTGGAAAATGACTTCCGTCTCCCAGTGCTTGAAGGCAGCCTCATTACGGTCCGGAGAAGAGTAGCATAGGAGCAAAGAATGAAGAGGAACACACCAAAAATAGCAATGGAGCTCAGGCTGTAGAAGGCCAGTTCTGTGCCCGGAGCTGGAGTGCATGAAGAAGCCAACAGTGGCCCTGGGTCGCAGATAAAGTGATCGAGGACGTTGGAGCCACAGAAATGGAGCTGGGAAATCAAAATGATGGGGGCCAGAAACCAGAGAAAGCCAGAGGCCCAGCAGGAAGCAGCCAGGATGCAGCAGAACCTTTGAGACATGAGCACTGGGTATCGCAAGGGGTGGCAGATGGCCAAGTATCGGTCTAAGGCCATGGCAGCAAGAAGGAAGCTTTCGGTGGTTCCCATAGAAAAGAAAAAATAGAACTGGAGGAAACAGCCATGGAAAGAGATGGCAGCTGGTAGAGGAGAGGTCAGATCGAAGAGCATCCTGGGTACCGTTGTGGTTACGTAGAACATCTCTAGGCCAGAGAAGTTTCCCAGGAGGATGTACATGGGCAGGCGGCTGAGTCGAGAGTCCAAGAGAACAGCCCACACAATGCAGAGGTTCCCCAGCAAGGTGAAGGCATAGCAAACGGAAAGGAGGGAGCACAGGAGCAGCTGGAATGCGGGCGAAAGGGATGGGAAGCCCAGGAGGACAAAGCCCGTCGTCACCCTGGTACGGTTGACTTGATCCAAAGAGTTGTACCTCTGTTGATATGAGAATCACACATTGGGAAAACAATCAGCTTCAGAATGAAACCATGTTAGGTCCCCCTTCCCCAACTTTATTAAAATGTTAAAATGAAAGAAAGAAATTAACAATTGTTTAGAAGAAAAGGAGAGAGAGGGGGGGAGGGGGGAAGGGAGGAAGGAAAGAAGGAAGGAAGAAAAGTGGGAAGGAAGGAAAGAAAGAAAGAGGAAAGGAAGGTGGGGGAGGAAAGAAGGAAGGAAGGAAACAGGGAAGGAAGGAAGGAAGGAAAGAAGGAAGGAAGGAAAGAGGGAAGGAAGGAAAACCAAAATGGAGAAAAGAAAGAAAAAATGCAACAAAATGATTTCTGACTTTTTTTAGCTGTTTAAGTATATAATTACTTTAACCTATTACTCTATTGTTATAACATTGCTTTCATGTCAGGGGAAGAATTATTTCACCCTGAACTAGATGAGGCGTAGACCGCGGCGTTCCCAAACAGGCATATTCTTTAAGGTGCGAAGAAAAGAAATAAAGAAATCCCGGAGAACATATTCTAATTAACAACAAACTTTAATACAAAAATAATAAATGAAGAAATAAAACAAATCTAACTAATCGTTACATTTTGGTAAAAGCAATTCTGTCTACCAGTTTTCCTGGCAGACGGACAAAGATCAAAAGGGAAGAGAAGAGTCTGGAATGTGAAGAGCAGGCGCAGTACATCATTGTCAGATAAGACCTTATGACCTGCGCAGTAACTCTTTCAGTTTAACAATTTAGTTTCAATTCGTCAGTTCAGGCTAGCAAACAATTTAACGCAGTGACATTTCATTTTTTCTATAGTTTATTTTTTTGATCAAATCATCAAAGACATATTTCATATTTTCATTTTTTTCAGTTTCATACAAAAAGTCAATAAAGACTTTCCCATCCGAATTAAACTTTACTTTCTCTCAGTAAAGCTATCTATCGGGTCATCTCAGCAACTGCATCATCTTCACCATCTATTCCTCCATTAAATGCAATAGAGTCCATTTTTTCCAGTTATTTTCCCATGTCCACCAAGCATGGGGAAATGATCTCAAATAAACCATGCTATGACCTCCTTAAAGGAACACGGTGGCTCAGTGCCTAAGACGCTGAGCTTGTCGATCAGGAAGGTCAGCAGTTCAGTAGTTTGAATCCCTAGTGCCATGTAATAGAGTGAGCACCCATTACTTGTCCCAGCTTCTGCCAACCTAGTTTGAAAGCATGCAAAAATGCAAGTAGAAAAATAGGGACCACCTTTGGTGGGAAGGTAACAGCGTTCCGTGTGCCTTCAACATTTAGTCATTATTTATTATTCATGCTTCTAGACTGCCCCCTCTCCCAAAAAGGGACTCGGGGCGGTGTACAGTCCATGCCAAATATATCAAACGGAGACGTCTTCAGACAGTATTGGCTCTTCGGCTTTGAAACAGAAATGAGCACCGCCCCCTAAAGCCTGAAACGACTAGCACATATGTGCGAGGGGAATCTTTACCTTTTACTTTATGACCTCCTTCCCCAATTTGTGTAGCCTCTAGGCATGTGGACTTAACTTTCAGATTTCTCAGTAATTGCCATGTATCTGCCTAATTCTGGGAACTGAAGTCCATGTCTACATAAAGTCCAAAACCAGTATGGACTAATCCTGGCTGGAATATATGCTCACTGGCCTGAAAACTCTGTTGTTTTTCTCCACTATTAAATCCAGATAGGCAATCCCTTTTGGCATTCCTACTGGCTGTTTATCTAACCATCACCAACAGACCTACTGATGGTATGAACCTTAATGTCTCTATGCCAGTTAGTTACTCACAGGGCAGGAATACTTGTTTGTTTGTTTGTTGTTTATTGAACTGATATGCCGCCTTTCTCCCAAAGGACTCAGGGCGGCATACAACATTTAAAAAAAAGATATTACAAAAGTTAAAAAGGAAATTAAATAAAGTATCCAAAAACAAATCCAATTAATATTAACAATACAATTTTAAAAATTAGATTAAAATTAACAATTAATTTATCATTTATTTTATTCTGTTCAGGCCAGGCCAGCTTGCTGGAAAAGCCAACTTTTTAGGGCGCGTCGGAAGGACCGGAGGTCAGGGATTATGCAAAGCTCCGGGGGCAGCTCATTCCAGAGGGAAGGCGCTCCCACAGAGAAGGCTGTCCCCCTGGGGGTTGCTAGCTGACACTGTCTGGCCAACAGCACCCTGAGGAGGCCAACTCTGTGGGATCGCACTGGACGGTGGGAGGCTACTGGTGGCAGTAGGTGGTCTCACAGGTACCCTGGGCCTAAGCCATGGAGCGCTTTAAAGGTCATAATTAACACCTTGAATCGCACTCGGAAAACAACCAGTGCAGGCCGCCTAAAAGGGGTGTATCATGGGAACACCTAGGTACCCCAATGATAACCCATGCGGCTGCATTCTGGACCAGCTGAAGCCTCCGGGTGATCTTCAAGGGCAGCCCCATGTAGAGAGTGTTGCAGTAGTCCAGGCGAGAAAGGACGAGGGCATGAATGACTATGCATAGAGCACCCCGATCCAGGAAGGGGCACAACTTTTTACTTGTAAAAAAGAAAGTTGGAGTGTTTAGCGAAGATTTGAGAACATATCTCCAGAAAGGAAAGAGAGATTTCAGAGTGATAAGGAACTTAAAGGTGGACCTTATATTATATATTTGTGCCATCACCCAAGTTTTCTAAGGTAGCTCCTAAACTTAATTCCAAACTGTCACTGAAGTATTATACATCCTACCCAAGCTGCCTTCCCCAACCCCCTTACTATCTATGTATCAAACTAGAGTTTGCAGCACATCCCACCAGTTTCACTATCAGGAACTATAATCCAACATCTCTATTTGATTGATTGTTCCTGAATTAATCAGTGGTGAAATTCAATTTTTTTTACTACCAGTTCTGTCGGTGTAGCTTGGTGGGTATGGCAGGGGAAGGATACTGAAAAATCCCCATTTCTAGCCCGGCGCCAGCCAGAGGTGATATTTTCCAGTTCTCTGAACTACTCAAAATTTCCGCTACCGGTTCTCCAGAACTTGTCATAACCTGCTGAATTTCACCCCTGGAATTAGTCCTTAAAATTTGTAAATCAGAATTCCTTACCCCAGGTTCAGAGGCATCCCAGGATGGCATTTGTCATGCTAATTTCATCTGTCCAGATCTGGTGCACAAGAAAAGTAGAGATGGGATGATGATATGATATATGAGAATAGGAGGGGAGGAGAGGGGAGGGGAGGGGAGGGGAGAGGAGAGGAGTGCACAAGAAAAGTAGAGATGGGATGATGATATGATATATGAGAATAGGAGGGGAGGAGAGGGGAGGGGAGGGGAGGGGAGAGGAGAGGAGAGGAGAGGAGAGGAGAGAAGAGAAGAGAAGAGAAGAGAAGAGAAGAGAAGAGAAGAGAAGAGAAGAGAAGAGAAGAGAAGAGAAGAGAACTTTATTGTCATTTTTTTTACTGCAAGCACACTGGCCCACATTAAAAGTGAAATTCTTTTGTCTGCTGTCAAGAGAAAGTGTATATCTACCCAAACACATACATGATACACACACACATACACACCTGTGACTGAATCTACAACAAAACTGTGACTGATTCTAGCCATTCTGCTTTTTATATAGAGAACTCCTGGTGTAGCGTCATATATAGGTTTTGGTTCCTATGTTCAAATGACTTTGATTTAAACATACTGATTGATTATCTGCTGTCAAGTCAGAGTTGACTTCTAGTGCCCAGGTAACTAGACCTTCTCCGGAAGAATCAAACCTGTTGCTTACAACATTGATCTTGTTTAAAAAAAACAATGATACTTATCTTTCCTCTCTTTTTCTCCTCCTAAACTTAAAAGAAAAATGAAAACCTCCTTAAGAGTGAATTGAGGATTCCTTCTTCAGCTCAAAATTAGAATTAATAGGTTATGGATGTAGGTTTATTTGAGAATACATTGACAGAGCAATGTTTTTTCATGACACAAGGATGAAAGGGCTATTGGATTTAGTGATAAGAAGATAAGAAGGTTAGTTAGTGTTGTTGAGGGTAATATGCTGACTCTGTAAACTTCTTAGAGTGGGCTATAAAGCATTGTGAAGTGGTATATAAGTCTAAGTGCTGTTGCTATTGCTATAGTGATGAAAAAAAATACCAACACTGCAAATCTTACCAGATTTGGAAGAATTCATCTGCAAATCCAGTCAACTTCTCCATAATGAAGAGCTCACCAATAAAAGCAATCAGGCACCGTATTTTCATTATTCAAGGTCTCAGGAGGGTCCTGTCCACAGAGAGTGATAAAGTGAACTTGGGGCATCTCCATTTTTCTCCTGTTTATTTGGCATCTCCGTGGAGAAAAGATGGAGGGGAAAAGGAGTGAGAGGTAGCCTTTTCTGCCATCTTCTAACTTAGTATTTCCCACCCCAATTTGTTTTTCTTTAAGTGAGAAGATTTGTCAGTTTAGCCCAGTGGTGGGCAACCTTTTTTTTCAACTGAGCCAAATCTCGCCAAAACCACGATTGAAATTTATTTTGAGAGCCACATTTTTAAAACCGAAAATACATAGGATGGTACACTGTTTTTAGTTTCAATAAACTCTGGCATTTGAAGCACGCAAGTCTTAAAGCTGTCAAGTTACAAGATCCTTGCACCCCTAACCCTTTAGAAAAAAAACCCCCAGGGGTCTTCAAACCTGACAGCTTGAAGACTTATGGACTTCAACTCCCAGAATTCTGAGAATTGAAGTCTACCAAGGGCATCAATCATATTAGCCCAGGGATCTGCAAAATTGGCTCTTAAGACTGGTGGACTTCAATTCCCAGAATTCTGAGAATTGAAGTCCACCAGTCTTAAAACAGCCAACTTTGCAGACCCCTGTGTTAGCCCAAAGCCTGGTGCTGGGCCTTGCTCCCCCATTGGTGGAGCCCCAAGAAGCGAGGAGGGAGAAAAAGAGATGGAGGCCAAGGAGCTCCCCCCCCCCAGCAAAAATCTAACCGGGGAGCCGGGCAGTAGCAAATTAGCCAATCATGCGAGGAAAGCGAGGTCTGACCGGGTGGGCAGCAAAACTCCAGGGCTCTCTGTTCTAATTCCCCGTGAAAACTGTTGCCTCTGAAGCGTTTGCTCTACTGTTTGAACCTTTAAGCGTCCCTTTCCCTTTTTTCCTTTCAACCCACAATGATTAGGGAGGATCCTGAAGTCGGGCGGGGACGAGAAGTGAGGAGGCATAGAACAGAGAGCCCTGGAGTTTCGCTGCCCACCCGGTCAGACCTCGCTTTCCTCGCATGATTGGCTAATTTGCTACTGCCCGGCTCCCCGGTTAGATTTTTGCTGGGAGGGGGCGGAGGGGAAGCTCCTTAGCCTCCGTTTCTTTTTCTGCCTCCTCGCTTCTCGTCCCCGCCCGACTTCAGGATCCTCCCTAATCATTGTGGGTCGAAAAGAGAAAAGGGAAAGGGGCGCTTGTTTTGAAGTGCCCGAGAGGAGGGAGGGGAGCGGGCGCTTCAAAACAAGCGCCCCTTTCCCTTTTTTCTTTTCGATCCACAATGATTAGGGAGGATAATAATCCGGCACACAGAAGAGCCGCATTAAAATGTGTAAAGAGCCGCTTGTGGCTCGCGAGCCGCGGCTTGCCGACCACTGGTTTAGCCCATAGGAAAAGACTAATTCTCCCTAGGCCACCACACTCCGCCTATTAACTTTCACTGAATAGTTTTTAAAATGTTGTATTTTCAGTCAGTTTAAAGCAAACTGTCAAGAAATTTGTTTATGTGATCTTTCAAAAACAATTTTCTTTCATTGGTTTCAGATTAGCACCATCAGAAGTTTCTAAAACCTTTCTTTAAAAACTTTTAATAAAAGTAAAACTTGTTTTAAAAAATTAAAAACTTTTTTTTTTACTTTTGTGTATTCTGTTGAATTCTTGCTCTTGTTCCGTTCATTTGCATTTGTTGGATGTCTTAATCAGGACAGCACTCAAGGTTAGCTTTCCCAAGCTTGATTCTCTACATTCCAACATTTAAAGTTAAATGTTTTTCCACATTTTAAATCCTTCTTTTAAATAAAGTTTTTCTCTCTCTCTTCTGAGATTGGTTCACGTTCAATGGAAGTGGGAAGCATCAGACATAAGTGCAAAATAGCACATCGAAATCCAATTGCACTCAGGTTTTATTTGCTTCTATCTGATAGACAGAATCTTGCCAGACTAAAGTATAACATTTTAATAGATACCAGTATACCTTGGGAAATTCTAGATTGTAGCTATCTTGATCTTTTTCCTTGATCCCTCATCCAATTCAGGACTATGCAGTCTATTGTCTTGTGCCCCTCTCTGGAATATGTTACTTCCTCCCTGGAAAGCTGTAGTACTACCGCCGACATCCTCCATTCCTTCTCCTTCTTCAACTGCAAATTCCACCACAGGGAGGTTGATACCATTTGATGCTATATTGCATGGGGAGGGTATACAGGCTTTTATTTATTTATTTACCATATTTTTCAGAGTATAAGATGCACTGGAGTATAAGATGCACCAAGATTTTGAAGAGGCAAATTTAAAAAAAGGTTTTTGCACTCTGCAGACCTCCCAAAAACAGCCCGTTTTTCACAAAACAAGCCTGTTTTTGTCCCCAAAAAGGGCATGCATAGCCTTTAGGAGGCTTGTAGGGTGCTCCTGGGAGATGGGGGGGGCAAAAACGAGTGAAAAACACAGACATTTCTGTCCTCCCCAGCCCCCAGGAGCACTCTACAAGGCTCCTGAAGGCTATGCACAGCCATTTTTGCAAAACAGGCAGAGTTTTGGGAGGCCAAAAATGCTGTATTCAGTGTATAAGATGCACCCAGATTTTCACCCTCTTTTGGGGGAGGAATGGTGCGTCTTATACTCTGAAAAATATGGTATTTATTTACATAGTAATTACTAGGTAAGAATGTAACCACAAATTTGAGAGCCTTGTCTCAGACACATATGCTGGACTTAGATGGTGCTAGATAAGAGTCAACAGAATTCAAAGGGAGGGCGGACTTTTGTGAGAGTGGAATGACTCCAAACTAATGACATGTTTGACTTGGTAAACTTAGTGTTTACATGTCTGGATCTGCTGGGTCATCTCCTATAATTGCAGCAGCTGGCACCTGCTCTCATCTCTTTACAAAATAGATTAAACCTAAAACAAAATGTCAAGTTGATATCAGTATATTAAAAACTCAAAGGAGGCATACTCAAAGATCTCGTAATACACACCAGAAGTTCAATGTAACATACAGCTGAGCCTTGAATACAAAAACAATAGGGCTTTGAAAGAACAAACAGGTAATTATTCTGTGAACACACAGGTAGTCCTCAGTTAATGAGGGTAATTGGTAAAATGCAAAGTCATGTGACCACGTGTTGGAATTCATTATTGGAATGTATTTCTAAGCAACAAGTACAGTAGTATTGAGCTGGTAGATGGTGGTGTTTACAAGTTTGAATCTATGATATATATTCTATTCTCTTTTGTTCTAAGTAGAGTTTCCTGTTACAGTTGAACAATTAAGCAGTAAAGCACATGGTGACTGTACTCTTTATTTGGTCTGTGGTGCTATATATAAACAGGATTTCTAACACCATGTTACATAGTGAAGGCAATCCCTGTACTCCCCATTGCCATCACTGAGAAAGGAGCATGGGTTGTTAAGCAAGTCCCAGGTTAACAAGCAGATAAGGCACAGAGCAAGAGACATCACAAACACAGGAGGGACGGTTTAGCTACTGCTGGGCAGAAAAGGTTGTACAAGTGTCTTACGAGGAATAAGCATATCAAAGCTGGACATGACTGCTGATTGACAGGGGAGGGTGTGGGCGATTTACAGAGGCATTGAATCAAATCACGTGAAGTATTAGTACCATTTTATAAAGCCTTAGCAAACCACACCTGAAATACACCCAGTTTTGGTCACATTACAAAAAAGATATTGAGACTTTGAAAAAAAGAGTGTAAAGAAGAGCAACTAAAATTATTAAAGGCCTGGAGACTAAAATATATGAAGAACTGTTGCAGGCATTGGGTTTCACTAGTGTAGAGAAAAGAAGGACTAGGGGGGATATGATAACAGTATTCTAGTATTTGAAAGGCTGCCACAAAAGAGGAGGGAGTCAGTTTATTTTCCAAAGCAACCAGATGGCAGGACAAAAAACAATGATTGGAAACTAATCAAGGAGAGAAGCAACCTGGAATTAAAGACAAATTTCCTAACAGTGAGGACAATTAACCAGTGGAACAGAAGTTGCCTTCAGATGTTGTACGCCGGTGATGGCTAACCTTTTTCTAAAGGTGTGCCAAAACTGTGTGCACATGCATTATTGCGTGTGCATGCGTGCCCACCCACCTGCTCATGCGCACACATCCCCCACCTGCGCATGCACAAATGGCCTCCTGTGCATGTGTGAGTGACCCTCTCATACAGGGGGGAGTCTTTCCTGAAGCCCAGTGAGGGCAAAAATGGCCTCCCCCCGGCCTCCAGATGGCCTCTGGGGAAGACTTTTTTCACCCTCCCTAGGCTTCAGGAAAGCCTTCGGAGCCTGGGGAAGGCAAAAAACCAGGCCCAACAGGCCAACCAGAAGTTCGGAAATAAACTTCCAGTTTAGCATGGGGAGCATGGGGAGGGTCTCCCCTGGCTCTCCGTAAGGCCAAAGATCAGCTGGCTGGTGCAGAGGGCTGCTGTGCCAGCAAATATGTCTCTGTGTGCCACCTGTGGCATGTGCGGCATGGGTTCTCCATCATGGTTGTAGGTGCTTCATCGCTGGAGGTTTTTAAGAAGAGATTGCACATTAACTTGTCTGAAATGATGTAGGATCTCCTGCTTGAGCTGGGGGCTGGACTAGAAGACCTCCGAGGTCTCTTCCAGCACTAACCTGGTTCTGATTCTTATTCAAAATCATGTTTCTGCTGGATTTCCTACTGATTTTTGATAGCCAGAAGGAAAGGTCATAAATTATGATCACATGACCTTAGAGCAGTGTAACCATCATAAATATGAACCACTGAGATCATGATTACGTAACCTTTTGAGTGCTTGGACAGGAAGAGCTTTGAGAACCAATCTTAAATGCCACTTTTTCAGTGCCATCATAACTTTGAATGGGCAGTGGTGAACAAGTGGTTGTTAAATAAGGACCACCTGCCGTTTCTTTCTTAGGGAATTTATTTTGTTTTCTCAAAGTTCTGCTCATATTCTTTGCCCAGGATTACCAGCATTCTTTGCCCTTCTAACTGTTCTACAGCTACGATGTTTTTATAGTTTTCCTCCGCGTGTTTTCGTAACAGGATATTTGCTCAATTTGATTCTACACAGCTGAGGCTAGACTTTGGCTTCTCTAGGAAGATGTGGATTAAGGATTTTAATCCGACCCCACCAAAATCTCTTACATTCATGATAAGAAGCAAATGAAAATCCCTTGCATGACTCTGTAAGGAAAATAAAATGGCAAGAAAATGGATCTAGCTATGCTTTCTGTCTCAAATACTAATTTTCCATAGGGGGAAAGTATTTTCATATAATGGAAGGTGACCAAAATATTTGGAGGAAGGTGGCAGGTTTTTTAAAAAAAGACTTTTAGGTCTACACAAGTAACTCCTACATGATACACTATCATATTGGTTTGTTTCCTCTATATTAAGCTAAAAGCAAAACCCAGCAGGTGGGGAATCACTTTTGGGAATAGTTCCCTAAATTGGAAGGAATTAATGATCTCCAAAGGGACATTGCTTTGAGTTTGCATTTGATGGACCCAGTTCCAAATACTTAAAGTCAACCTTCAAGCATAATTTTAGACTCAGAATCATTTTGTCGTTGGAGAACACCTTACATTCCTGCTTGCTACCCTAGCTAAACATATAGTGAGTCATCATCTGTTCCTCCAACTATGATGCTGCATTTAGGACAATTCTTCAGCTAGATGTATCAACATTTTGCTTATGCATCAGACACTGGAAAGTGTCATCAATGTAAAGTCATCTGAAGTCAAACTGGATGAGGTACCTTTGAATGAAAATCATTAGAAGCAAATGATCTTGACTTGTTCAAGAAAATGTGGATCTCGCTATATGGGAAACAAGGGAAGGAAATAAAATTATATTTTCCTTTATATACATATTTTTATTTTTAAATATTTGTATTAAGTTGTGAAGTATTATAAAATACAAAAGTAAATTAAAGATCAATGAGGGGTGATGGGAAAGGGAAAAGAAACAGTGACCTCCGACTGTCTCTGTTGCAGTAGAATAAGGCATCAAATCACACGTTTTTGTTTTTCCACAATAATATGTACAAGTCATGTCTTTCTATAAAGATCTATCAGTCTAGTCTGTAAAACCCAGTCAGAGTTACATTCTTCTCCACATCAAGCATGAAGTTCAGAAGTGGTTTCCACGTGGAAACAAAAGTATGTATGTTCTTTTCTTTAATCAGAGTAGTCATAAAACTATTTTCCATTATAAACATAGTTTGAAAAATCTGTAGGGGACAAAAATAATTTGTACTCTAGGGTTCCTTGGAAACAACTTCTAATGCCACTACAAAGGCTGAAGATGGAAGATTAGGCATATTGACTTAGAATTCTCCAGTGGGAGTATTCAGCTGGTTCGCACCAGTTCAACATGACTGATTCCTAATTTTTTGTTGAGTTCAGCGAAACAGTTCCGAAATGGCCAGACTAGTGTGCATTCCTGTGCCTCCAACCTGCTTGCTTTCTGCAAAGCCAGATTGCAAGAAGCAAGAAATGGGAGGCATGTGAATCTACCCTGGCCATTTTGGAGCCGGTTCGCCAAACTCAACAAAAAATTAGTTATCGGATTTGCCGATTGTTAAATTATTTGATTCCCAGCACTGGAGTTCTCCAAGACAGTTCAGGTGATTCCCCATTCAGATGCCACATGGTGTGGTTGCTCAGGTTTTCCTTTCCGTGGAAACAGAAAGATGGAAAGAGGAATTTTTTTTCTGGTAGGGTAATGAGGATCTTTTTATTGCCTTCCAGATGGAGTTGGTCAATAAGAGCAAAGTTCAAGAGTTTGTTTTGGTGGGCTTTGGAGATCAGCACCAGATACGTCACCTGCTGGTTGTTATTTTTGCTGTTCTCTACATCCTGACTTTGACAGAGAACATTGTCATTATCATGCTGGTGTTTCTAGATTCCCACCTGGCTCAACTTCCCATGTATGTCTTTCTGAGTAACTTCTCCTGGCTGGAGATGTGTTATGTGAGTACAACCATGCCTCGCATGCTTTATGACCTGGTAACTTCCAAAGGGAACATCTCTTTCCATGCCTGCTTCCTCCAGTTCTACATCTTCTTCTCCCTTGGCAGCACAGAATGCTTCTTTCTCTCCGCTATGGCTTTGGATCGCTACATAGCCATCTGCCATCCATTGCATTACCTGCAGCTGATGTCCAAATTTATCTGCTCTGCCCTGGTGGCTACCTGTTGGATCCTTGGCTTTCTGTGGTACATTGTCCCTGTGATATTAATGTCCAAGTTGCCCTTCTGCGGCTCAAACATCATCAACCACTTATTATGTGACCCTGGACCAATTCTATCCTTGGCATGTCCACCCCTAGGAATGATTCCTTTCATTTGTCAAGTGTTTATGAATACCGTGTTTGCAGTCAACCTCATCTTTGTTGTGCTTTCTTACAGCATGGTGATTCTCACACTGACACAAAAATCTAGCCAAGGGCGCCAAAGGAAGACTTTCTCCACCATCTTATTCCACCTAGTAGTAGTCACACTTTTCTATGGGTCAGTAGCAGGGGTTTACTTAACTCCTGGAGGAGAAAGTCAATCAGGTATCAACAAATTAGCAACCATCTTCTACACCATCATTACCCCACTTCTAAATCCCTTGATTTATTGCCTGAGGAATGGCCAGGTAAAAGAGGCTTTGGGCAGGCTGCTGAAAAGAAAAATGAGATTTATGTAAAGCAAGAAAATATTGTGAAGCCGCTGGAGAAGGCGTTGAGGGTGAGACACATCCTCAGTTGAGGAGACTCAAATGTTCAGACCAGAAGCCATCAATCATCCTGTTAACATGGACACATTTGGAATTTTGTGGCAGGTCCAGTGTCACATAATAGCTTCCATGATGGCCATGGGTAATCCCCAAAATTATTTAACAGAGGGCAAATTTGTTTGCAAATCCAGCACTTCAGAATATGCTACTGCTTCCATTTATCCTTGAATTTTTCTGTACTCTGGATAAATATACGGGGCTCAATGAATGGAAACTAATCAAGGAGATAAACAATCTAGAATGAAGGAGGAATTTCTTGCCAGCGAGAACAATTAATCAGTGGAACAGCTGGCCTCCAGAAGTTGTGGGTGCTCCAATACTAAAGGCTTTCAAGAACAGATTGGATATCCATTTGTCTGAAATAGTAAAAGGTCTGCTGTCTATGCAAGGAGTTGGACAAGTCCCTCCCTCCCTCCCCCCCCCTCTGACACACCAAACACACCTATCAATATTCACCCATCTTTCTTTCATGTATGTATGTATGTATATATGTATGTATGTATGTATGTATGTATGTATGTATGTATCTGTATCTATCTATCTATCTATCTATCTATCTAGCTAGCTAGCTAGCTAGCTAGCTATCATCTATCTATCTATCTATCTATCTATCTATCTATCTATCTATCTATCTATCTATCATCTCCATCCATATCTATCTATCTATCTATCTATCTATCTATCTATCTATCATCATCTATCTACCTACCTACCTACCTACCTATCATCTCCATCCATATCTATCATCTATCATCTATCTATCTACCTACCTACCTACCTACCTACCTACTTATCATTTCCATCCATATCTATCTATCTATCTATCTATCTATCTATCTATCTATCTATCTATCTATCTATCATCTATCATCTATCTATCTATCTATCATCTATCTATCTATCTATCTATCTATCTATCTATCTATCTATAATCTATCTATATAAAATCACACGATTCTATCAAAACTAAGGGCTATAATTCACTGGTCTAGACCTTGGTCATGAGAATAGGGCCATTTTCCTTCTGGGTCTTTTAAATTTGAACGTAAATCATTGTTTTCACGTAAATCAAAATAAGCCAAACAGTTTAGAAGGATTAGAATACAGTGAAAGTATGCAGAATGCACTGGAAGTAAAATACTACTGTGGAATATACAAAAGTAGGATCCTTAAGGAACAGAAATGTCAGTTGCATTTGAGATATTGTTTAATACGCTACTACTGTACTGTATATCTTGTCCATGGTTTCTTTTACTGTTGTTTATAATTGTTCTTAATTTTCAGATTCTCCAGCTTGTTCTGTTTGTTAAATACTTTTTTACAATTTCTGAAAAAAATATTGTTATTAATAAATTGACTTGAAGCCAAATAAACATCCGATGATTATTCTATTTCAGATTTAGAATGCTGATAGATAAAATGACAAGGTTATGATCAGCAATCATCTCTTGGTATCATAGTGTGACCAAGTCCCTATTCAGTGCGAAAACACCATGTGCTTTTTTTTTGGTATTGATATATTGTGTTGGCTGTACTTGAACCCTGTGATTTATAGGCCATGGTTTTTGAGTTAACACGTAAAAAGAACTAAATGTGTTTTTCAATAAACCATAGTTTTAAACACTGACTTTCAAAGGAGATGTTCAACTTCTTTGTAAAATTCCAAAACCTTCTTGAAGAATTGCTTCTGAACTGTAATTTTTAAGTGGCTAAACGAGAAAAGTATAAATACAGGATTGACCAAATGTAAATGGTGTTTTACAGAATTAGACAACAATAAAGTTGGAAGGGACCCTGGAGGTCTTCTAGTCCAAACTCCTGCTCAAGCAGGAAACCCTATACCATTTCAGACAAAAGGCTTTCCAATCTCTTTTTAAATAGTGATAGCAATAGCAATTATATACTGCTTTACAGCCCTCTCTAAGCAGTTTATAGAGTCAGCTTATTGCCCCCAACAATCTGAGTCCTCATTTCACCTATCTTGGAAGTATGGAAGGCTGAGTCTTGAGCCTGGTGAGATTCCATCTGCCAGACTGCTGGCAGCCGGTGATCAGCAGAAGCAGCCTGCAGTACTGCACTCTAACCACTGCACCATCGCGGTTAAATCCTCCAGTGTTGGAGCATTCACAACTTCTGGAGGCAAATTGTTCCATTAATTAATTGTTCTGTCAGGACATTTTTTCTTAACTCTAGGTTGCTTCTCTCCTTGATTAGTTTCCATCTATTATTTCTTGTACTGCCTTCTGATGCTTTGGAGAATAGCTTGACACCCTTTTCTTCGGTTCATATATGTTTTGCAAGATCAAATCTGGGTTGGTCACCGGAACAAAAGGTTTTGTCTTCCGAGTTTTCAGACTCATGTTGGAGCCTATGTTCAAGGAACTTCTCTGGAAAGAAGACATATGAAACCTCTGGTTCCGGTGATCTACCCAAATTAGATTTTGCAACATTATCCTGGGACACATATATTTGCCTTTATTCACGTATGTTTTAGGCTCTGGCCAGAAAAAGTAGCAATCTTGCTTTAGCAGATTGTTTAGCAGACTTATACAGGTAAGCCTTCAATTTACAACTACAACTGAGCCCAAAATGTATGTTGCTAAGTGAGAAATTTGTCAAGTGAGCTTTGCCCCATTTTTACGACTTTTCTTTTCCACATTTGTTAAGTGAATCACAGCAGTTGTAAATTAGTAACACGGTCGTTAAGTGAATCTGGTTTCCCCCATTGACTTTGCTTGCCAGAAGGTCGCAAAAGGGGATCATGTCATCCAGGGACACTGCAACCATTATAAATGTGATCAGCTGTCAGTCATTTGAATGTAAATCAGGTGATCATAGGGATGCTGAAATGGTCATAAATGTGAAAAAATTGTCATCTCACTTTTTTCAGTTCCGTTGTAACTTTGAACACTTACTAAGTGAACTGTTGTAAATCAAGGACCATCTGTTTGATAATGTAAAGTCATCAAGGCTTTGTCTCCTACCCAAGAGTTGGAAATTCGGAGGATCGGAAAATATCATCCGCCCTCCCATATATTCGCTGCCTCCCGAGTCCCAGCTGATTGACTTCCGAGTCCCAGCTGATTGGGTGGGTCTTCTTTTGTTGCCCTGCACAGGAGAACTGAGCTGGAAAGGTTAGTGGGGTGGGGAGGGAATGGAGATTTGCAGTATCCTTCCCCCTGGAGTGGGGAGGGAAGGGGGATTTTGCAATATCCTTCCCCCTGGAGTGGGGAAGGAATGGGGATTTTGCAATATCCTTCCCCCTGGAGGGGGGGAATGGGGATTTTGCAGTATCCTTTCCCTTGGAGTGGGGAGGGAATCGGGATTTTGCAATATCCTTCCCCCTGGAGTGGGGAGGGAAGGGGGATTTTGCAATATCCTTCCCCCTGGAGTGGGGAAGGAATGGGGATTTTGCAATATCCTTCCCCCTGGAGGGGGGGAATGGGGATTTTGCAGTATCCTTTCCCTTGGAGTGGGGAGGGAATGGGGGATTTTGCAATTTCCTTCCCCCTGGAGTGGGGAGGGAAGGGGGATTTTGCAATATCCTTCCCTCTGGAGTGGGGAAGGAATGGGGATTTTGCAATATCCTTCCCCCTGGAGGGGGGGAATGGGGATTTTGCAGTATCCTTTCCCTTGGAGTGGGGAGGGAATCGGGATTTTGCAATATCCTTCCCCCTGGAGTGGGGAGGGAATTGGGATTTTGCAATTTCCTTCCCCCTGAAGTGTGGAGGGAATGGAGATTTTGCATTATCCTTCCACCAGGAGTGGGGGGGGGGAATGGGGATTTTGTAGTATCCTTCCCCCTGGGGGGGGGGAATGGGGATTTTGCAGTATCCTTTCCCCTGGAGTGGGGAAGTAATGGAGATTTTGCAGTATCCTTCCCCCGCCATCCCTAAGCCGCACCATGACCACTAAGCCACGCCCACAGAATCAGTAGTAAAAACTTTTGAACCACAGCACTGCTGCCCAAGTACAAGAACTGAGTTTGTCCTTGGCAAAACACTACAAAGTAGTTTTCCTAAGCAAATTGTTAGCCATCTTTAATGGCAGGAAACAAGGAGTTATTCCCGTCTTCTTCCTAAAATAAAAATGTAGATAAGAGATTCAGAAGTCTCCATTATTTTCCCCTGGCATTTGCATACACATTTACTTGTTACATTAGATTAGTCCAAATGCTGCCACTTTCTCAAGGGAGAGAAAGAGAAACAAGAGTTAAACTAATTAAAGAGAAAAAACATTTTGGCATCATTAAGCAGAAGTACATTTGAACGTGGGCCTTTGGGCTCTCCTTCCAATTAAAACTGCCAATTAAAACTGCCAGCTTTGTACAGCAACTTATCTTTTCCTGCAGAAACAAGCCAAGCAATTAAACAGCAAACAGTGTTTGCACTTAAGAATTGCGGAAAGGTTATAGCAATGTTACCCTTCTCAACTGGAAGAGAGTTGAGGAATCTATTCATATACACGCTAGTTAAGGAACTGGTACTAGGCTGGATTTTATGTCAAATTAAACAGTGGAGACTCCGAATTTAGATGTTGTGCTAAACCATGGTTTGGTTAACCGTAATTTATTAATTAAATGTATGCCATCCATCTCATGATTTATTAAATAAGCAGTAAATGAATTTGCAAAGTAAACTGTATGTATGTATATGCAGAGTACGTTGCTAAGGGTTCGCCATAGCATCATATTGGAGAACCCGTAGCTAACATTATGACTGGTTTGAAGAACCTCCAAACCCCACCCCTGGCTGGCCCCACCCACCTTGCCCCGCCAATCCCATCCTGTCCCACCCCTCCCAGGAGTCTCCATGTGGATGTGAGGTAAGCCCGGGGGGGGGGGGAGGGGAAAACAGGCCTCCCAAAAGTTCCAGAAACAGGCCCATTTATCAGCTCCAGAGGGCTTCCGGAACCTGGGGGGAGCGGTTTCCACCCTCCCAGAGCCTCGGAGAGCCTGAGGAAGGCGAAAATGCCCCCACCCGCTATGGTGCAGAAGGCCAAGTAGGCCACGCCCACTGTGGCCACACCCACGCAACGAGCAGAAAACCCGTTGCTGAAATTTTTGAAGCCCACCCGTGTATATACATGTATAAAAGAAAAAGACATTGTGATCTCCGGAACTTTAAAATATATTGCTCACTAAGCTCTCGTTAGCCACTGCTAACATCGTCAGAGTGTAAAAGCCATTAAAGAGATACCTGCCTTTATACAATGCTAATCAATTTGGCCATTGCACGCGTGAACAGCCCATCCACCCACCTCCCACCTGTGATTAGCTCTGTTGTTTTTACATCAGGCATATTAATCGATGCTCCTATTCCTTCCACCTTTATCAAACACAGCTTGGGTTGTTCCTCCCCAGGGAATAACACTTGAGTTGTCTGATGTTGATTTTACAGCATTTTCTCTGGCTTCCTCCCACACCTCCTCCCTCTTCTTCTGTCTCACAGGCACATCTAATATATTAACCAGCTTCTTTTGTTGTTTTGCCTGTGATCTTGTAACTGGCCCGGCTCGTTCCTCATTGTTCATATCTATTATAGCTTGAGGTAATGCATGTATATATGTATGTATGTGGATTAGTATGGCAGTTCATTTTTTGTAAAGTATTAACATAGATACAGTCAATCTCACATACTACAGGTAGCCCTCGACCTACAGCCACAATGGAGCCCCATATATACGTTGCTAAACAGGATGGTTATTAAGTGAGCTTCATCCATTTTACAGCGTTTCTTGCCACAGTTGTTAAGTGAAGACGTAAAGTTGTTAAGTGAATTGTTCAATCATTAAACGAAGCTGACGTCTCCGCATTGACTTTGCTTGGCTGGGCAGATTAACGAATGGCGATCACAAGACTTTGGGACAGGGCAACCGTCATGAATATGAATCAGCTGCCAAGTATCTAAATTTTGATCACGTGGATGCTGCAAGTCATAAGTGTGAAAAAATGTTCATAAGTCACTTGTTTTCAGTGCCGTTGTAACTTTGACTCAACAACTGGTTGTAAGTTGAGGACTACCTGTGTTTGAAATTCTATTGCAATTCCCTTTTATAAAAGACAGATGAAGTCACTTGGAGTTTTATTACAGGATCTAATGAACCTAAGACGCGTTGGCTCAATGGTTAAACACTGAGCTTGTCGATCAGAAAGGTCAGCAGTTCAGCGGTTCAAACCCCTAGTGCTACGTAATGGAGTGAGCTCCCGTTACTTCTCCCAGCTTCTGCCAACCTAGCAGTTCGAAAGCATGTAAAAATGCAAGTAGAAAAATAGGAACCACCTTTGGTGGGAAGGTAACAGTGTTCCGTGCGCCTTCGGCGTTTAGTCATGCCAGCCACATGACCACGGAGACTTCTTTCGACAGTGCTGGCTCTTCGGCTTTGAAACGGAAATGAGCACCGCCCCCTAGAGTTGGGAACGATGAGCACACGCCTTTACCTTAATGAACCTAATTCTTCATCACTTCCTTTAAATTGCCAACTTTAAGAAACACAGTTTTAGACTGAAAATAAAAATAAAAACCCAAGGTAATTATTTGCACGTCATTGCCAAGGAAACTGCGTCCATTTATGTCAGCATGAGTTGAAACTCTATTTGAAGATGTCACTACCATTAACTCTTCTTTACATATGCTTATTATACATATAAAACGGCTGGATTCATGTTATAGACCCTTAGAGAAATCAAGTTTGTACAGGAAATCAAAGTGTACAGGTTTCCTACGTTTTACAATTTAATTTTGTATTTATAAGGGTAACCATTGGCTGATGTTTAACTATTTATTGATCCCAGCTTGATAGATCCAGTAGGCACTGAATAAAATTACTTGCCCTAAGAAGACAGATTCATTCCCCGTTACATTTTTTGCCCGTTCTTTAGAAATTAATTGGTCCTGCTATCACAATGAACTCAGAAGTTCATCAACACTTGTCCACTATAGGTAAAGGTTCCCCTCGCACATATATGCTAGTCATTCCTGACTCTAGGGGGCGGTGTTCATCTGTTTCAAAGCCAAAGAGCCAGCGCTGTCCAAAGATGTCTCCGTGGTCATGTAGCCGGCATGACTAAACGCCAAAGGCACACGGAACGCTGTTACCTTCCCACCAAAGGTGGTCCCTATTTTTGCATTTTTACGTGCTTTCGAACTGCTAGGTTGGCAGAAACTGGGACAAGTAACGGGAGCTCACTCCATTATGTGGCGCTAGGGATTCGAACCGATGAACTGCCGACCTTTCTGATCAACAAGCTCAGCATCTTAGCCACTAAGCCACTGTGTCCCTTAATCAATTATATATAATTATAATTATATATATATAATTAAATATACAGTATATATGTGTGTTTGTGTGTTCTGTTCTGTTCCATATTTTCTATTCTATTCTATTCCATTCCACTTTCTCTATTCTATTTTAATTCTAATTCTACTTCAATTCAGTTGTAATTCTAATTCTATTCTTGTCGTTCCATTCCCTTCTAGTCTAGTCTCAGCCGTATGAGATAACACAGTAGTTCTATGTAATGTTAAGTAAAACATTTGTTTTACCATTCTCTATAGAGATTTTACACGATATTTTATTGAATTGGAAGGGAAAAAGATCAGGAGTCTGGCAGGAAAAATATACAAAAATTATTTTTTTTAAAAAACCCATCTCAAAATAATATAAAATAAATACAGAAAGCATCTCTTCTATTTACACAGAAATAACCAATTGGATGTAGAGGTGATCATACTGACTTCATAAGACGGTGGGATTTAGGACAGTCATGCTAACCTAAGTCCCACTGGCTTCATTAACACACTGCAAAAAGAAAAAAGGAAAAAAAGAACCCAGTCTGACTCAGGTGAATGGAATCCACAAAGGACAGGATCTAAACTGACCAACTGCCCGACCTTAAATGTGATCAAAGCAAAGCAAGAGCAAATGTGAAAGAAGAGGTCAGAAAAGGGGGAAGAAAATTAAGAGATGGGGAAGAAAAATGAGCAGCCCCCAGATTTTCTGTAGACACTCATTTTAGTACTACTGAAAGTAAAACTGGTGTCTATGGAAAATAAATTTGAGAAGGGGGGGGAAACAAAACAGACAAGAATTAAGCACCAGTTTGAGCAAATGCTCTACAATTCTCTTTTTTTTTCCTCGCTCCTTCACTTAACGGCTGGATTGCATTTCTACGAATCAGTCCAATCTCTCTAAATTATTGAAAAAGATACGAGGAGAGGGATCTGATGTAGCTTAAGAAATGCAATCATCCCTGGATGATTTTGTCTTTTCTCATTCACTTTGTGCCCGGTAGGCAACGGTCGCAGCGGCCTGGTTTTGGGACCCTTGAACTTTGCCGTTCACCACGAGAAGTAGGGGAGACTCTACGCGGAGGCCAGAAAAAGTAAAACTCTGAAAAGCAAGGAGGGGGGGGGAGAAAAAAAGAATGAGCACAAAGAATTTTAGGTCACGTGAGACATTTTAAAAGAACATAAGTATCATTATTTATTTGTTACACGCATTTGCTGCCTATTTCACTACAGAGCTACTCTAGGCAGCTTAAATAACAAAAGGAAAAGGGAAATGAGAAGCAAAATTACTCCTCAACTTACAACCAAAATTCCGCCCAACATTTCCATTGCTAAGAGAGACAGTAGTTAAAGATAAGATCATCATCATCATCTCCTTTTAATGATCCCATAATCCCTTATGGGGTGGAATCGGGGTAACTGAATGAAGCAAAGTGTTTATTGGCCAGCTGCCCTTCCTGTTGCCAATGTGGAATTTTATTCAGCAGATCAAGTGAATGGTGATCACTGGTGATCACCATTTGTAATATCCCCAGCTATCTTCCGACAAGCAAAGTCAACGGAGGGAACTGGATTCACTAAACCAAAATGGTTCACTTAACTCAGGGGTGCCCAAACTTGGCAACTTTAAGACTTGTGGACTTCAACTCCCAGAATTCCCCAGCCAGGAGCTGACTGGGGAATTCTGGGAGTTGAAGTCCACAAGTCTTAAAGTTGCCAAGTTTGGACACCCCTGACTTAACTGCAGTGACTCATTTAGTGGCTATGGTTAAAAAAAGAAAAAGTTGTAAAATCAGGCATTTAACAACTGCCTTGTCTAGCATCAGAAATTCTAGCTGTAATTGTGACCATAAATGGAGGAGTGTCGGTAATTCCCATTATTCCAAGTTTGAATAATGTTAAAACTTAATTGCAGCCTTCCAGAAATATTTGTGGAAGGCTCAGATTAAGTTTGAACATTATTCCTGGCACAACATAGGACAGACAAAGGGAGAATTGGGGATTGACTCACTTTGTTCTGGTGCTGAATGTGATGGTGCCGAAGATGAGGTTCAGGGATGGCCACCGAGTCCCCAATTAGGACCCCCCAGCTTTGAACCATGTTGTAAACAGTGACAGCAAAACAGGGGCCTTCAAGAGAGTCCACTAATCCAAAGGTGCTATTGGAGAACAGAAAGTGGAAAAATTGAAACAAATTAATTATTGCCCCGTTGCACAAGTTAAGTCAGATGTATTCAATACAGAGCTAGCATGGAATATACACTGTGCATTCCAGAGGTTACTAAGTCATAGTTTCTGGTCATATTTTCTGACTTCTTTGATTTTTAAAAAAGCCAATATCTTATGTTTATTGCTCACTGGAAACCCCTTACGGACTTTATGCATAAAACAAAAATAAACTTAGGATGTATTTTCTGTTTTATGCATAGAGTCCACAAGGGGTTTCCAGTGAGCAATAAACATAAATGCTGTCTTTTTCTGATCAAAGAAGTCAGAAACTATGATCAAGCCTGAAGTTCAACACTGCCTAATAGACATAGGCTGTGAAAGCCAATACCAGAAGTTGATGATATTAAGGCAAACAAGGTTCAGAACACAATTCTATACTCACAAAGGCACTTTTTCCTCAGTAGTCAGGCTGAACAACACCTTCCCCAAGATCACTGCACCCGTGTTAACACCAGGTTGCAAGGCACTGAGGGATCGCCTCTGTAGATCTACCTTCTGACCTGAAGGCCCTTGATAACGTCCATCACCACAAGGACCCAGGTGGGAGGGCCGCAAGCTTCCCAACATGCTTTGCAGCTTCTTGCCTTTCACCTTGCCCTAGGAGAGGAAAGAAGCAGGAACAAGACTTGTTGGCAGATGTGGCATTACCTAACATGGACAGAAGCAAGGGTGGGATTGAAAAAGTTTAGCAATCAGTTCTCTGCCTGGTGGCTGGGTGGGCGGGGCCATGGGGGCGGGGCCTAGTTGGCTTCTTACACCACAGCGGGGGGGGGGGGCGAGTGTGTTTTCGCCGTCTTTCCTCAAGCCTCCGAGAGGGTGAAAACGACCTCCCCTGCACTCGAGGCTCTCCAGAGGCCAGAAATGGATCTGTTTCCAGACCTCCGGTACTTCCAGTAGGCCCGTTTTTTGCCCTCCTCAGGTGCCAGAGGTTTTCTTTGAGCCTCCGGGAGGGCAAAAACGGCCTCATCCAGGCTCCGGAGGCCCTCCAGAAGCTGGAAACGGACCCATTTCCGGACGTCCGGTACTTCCGGAAGGCCTGTGTTTTGCCCTCCCAGAGCCTCCACGCCAGGCCTACATTTACCTGGCATCCAAAACAGGCCACGTGGAGACTCCTGGGGGGGCCGGGTGGACAGGGTGAGCCAGTCCTTGCAACTACCAGTTCAGCGAATCAGTTTAAAATTAACATCCGGTTTGCCTGAACTGGCCCGAATCGGCTGAATCCCACCCCTGGACAGAGGACACAAAAATCCCAAACTCTGCCGCCATACTACCTTGTTTTCAAGGAGTCCAGTTAGTCTCTCAAGGAAATCCATGAGTTGCTGGGCCCGTTGTTTAGGCTCCAGCCAAGTCGGGTCAAGAGCTACGGCCCGTGCAAACCCCTCCAAGGCTTCCATGTAGTTTTCTTCATACTTAGAAAGCTGCGCAAAAAAACCATGTAAAAACCATGGATTCAATTTGGGGTCAAAGTGATGCCTGTCTCTAGGATCCGAAAACTCAGCATCCTAATCCTAATAGCTTCCAAATCCAAATCAGATCAGCAAGTGACGTCATGTCCAGATACTGAGATATTAGAACAAAGATCCAACCCTCCAAAATGAAATAAAAAAATTACAATCAACATCTTAGCCAATAGCCTTGGATCCCATTACATTTAGGAATCGCAAACTATGATCCTAAAGCTTTTCTTGATGGATCATTCATACATTAGCCAACTTTATGTGGCCTTCTCTATTTTATTTCCTTACCGTGGCTCGATTGAGATGCAAATCTGGATTACAAGAAGCAGTGGAGTCCACCTTTTCCTATTACAAATAAATAAATAAATATAAAGTATGCATAATCAGCACTGCCAGGTAGATAAAGAACTACCACATTTTTCGCAGTATAAGACACACCTTTTTCCCATAAAAAAGAGGGTGAAAATCTGGGTGCATCTTATACACTGAATACCCCCCCTTGCAAAAATGGCCATGCATAGCCTTTAGGAGGCTTATAGAGTGCTCCTGGGGGCTGGAGAGGGCAAAAATGAGCGGAAAACAGAGTTTTTTGCTCATTTTTGCCCCCCCCCCAGCCCCCAGGAGCACTCTATAAGCCTCCTAAAGACTCTGCATGCCCTTTTATTGACAAAAAATGGACTGTTTTTTTATCGTTTTTGGAGGGCCCAGCCCCCAGGAGCTCTGTAAAAGCCTCCTAAAGGCTATGCATGCCCTTTTTTTGACAAAAAAAACGGGCCGTTTTTGGGAGGTCTGCAGAGTGCAAAACCTTTTTTTTATTTGCCTCTTCAACATTTTGGTGCCTCTTATACTCCGAAAAATACGGTAATTCATTTGCAAAGAATATTCTATCTCCCTCAAAAAGAGGGGTCCAGCCTATTCTGCAAAGCATCTGAAGGCAGAACAAGAAGCAATGGATGGAGACTAATCAAGGAGAGAACCAACCTAGAACTAAGGAGAAATTTCTTGAGAGAAGAAATAACCAGTGGAACAGCTGGCCTTCAGAGGGTTTGGGTGTTCCAATACTGGAGGTTTTTAAGAAGAGATTGGGCAGCCTTTTGTCTGAAATGGTATACGGTCTCCTGCTTGAGCAAGGCGTTGGACTAGGCGGCCTTCAAGGTCCCTTCCAGCTCTATTATGCTGTTATCCCAAAACAAACATTCATTCATATTTGCACCTACCTAAACGAACGGCTGTGAGTAGATATCAACAGCCATTTTATATAGCAAGAAAGAACCCACATGAATTCTTAATTTAAAATGTGACCAATTGGATTCGTCTTTGCAACAGTTAAATTTGAATTTTCCAACGAAGTCAACAGAATGGGTTTTTTTTTTTATTTCCCCGAACTATATTACAGGTAGTCCTTGACTTATGACTGGTTGTTTAGTGACTATTCAAAGTTACAGCAGACCCCTTTCCCATGCATTATAATCCTGTGTTGTTCCCTCCCCTATCTAGCAAATGGATGTTTTATAAAATATCTCTCAGTGTATGAATTCATAAGAATGTCATTATCAAGCGAGAATCACATTAGAAAGACTTTCCTAAGGGAACTGTGGTCTAAACTCCAGAATTATCAGCATTTCCCGAACTGTTTACCATCTCAAAATAAACCCTTTTATCAGGTATTAAGGATTTGACAACCATAAATATTTCTGCAATGCTTGTGAACTTTTTGTGAACTTAGGATGTATTTTCCGTTTCATTTATAAAGTCCATAAGGGGTCTCCAAGTGAGCAATAAACATAAATCCTGCTTTTTTTTCTGATCAAAGAAGTCAGAAACTATGATCCAATAATGCTTGGGAATTTCTAGCACTCTGACACATTAGCTATCGATAGACACATAAGCGGTATCCATATACTATGCAGAAGAGACAATCAACAAGACAAAAAGGGAACAAAAAGACCAAAGCACCTTCCCGCCAGCAATCAGCATCCAGAAAGAGAATTAAATTAACTCCAATATTAACGTAAAACCAACAATCAAGTAAACAATATCTAAATCAAGGAATTGCCAGACAAGCCAACAGTAAACAGCCCAACCAAAGACTCTCTAAGACCATCCCCACCAAAACTGACAGGGCATGATGCTAGAACAATGATGGCAAACCTTTTTGGTACTGAGTGCCGAAAATGGAGCACTTTGCGTGTGTGCTCATCTGGAAGAAAAACTGCCAAGGGGGCATGTACGCACCCGGAAATGTACTTCCGGTTTCTGGCGCACACATGGGCACCAGCCAGCAAATCTTCCAGTTACTACTGCGCATGTGCATGCACCAATCAGCTGGCCGGCGTGTATGCTCACACTGGAAAATGGAAGACCAGCTCCTCTGGTTTCCCGCACTGCCACACACAGAGATACCAGCTGATTGGCACATGCGCACTAGAAACCCGGAAGAGGAATGGGCGATGCCGCACATGCCAGGCGACATGGCTTCGTGTGCCACTTCGGGCACGTGTACCATAGGTTCGCCATCACAGTTCTAGACTATAAGATGAGAGCAAATCCCACTTCTTACTAGCACTGATGATGTTACCTAGTTTGGTAATGAAACGTCTGCAAGAAAACAACCAAGCTCAGAGAACACCAAGAACCCCTTCAAAGAAGTTAATTTAGTCATCTCGTCAACCACTCTTCCATTTAGGGTAGTCAAGAAATCTATTTTACTGCTGCTGAATTAATGGAATATCAATCTAGCACCGTATTTCAAATCTTATTTTAGGGAACTCCAACAACTATTTAGGCCCCTTACAGCAAAAAGGAAGTCTGGACAACTAGAGGATGATGCATACTATACAACACAATGAGTTAACAGAATTTTATGCATTTTAAAATGCTGTTCCAATTCCATCTTCCTCACAAGTGCAAAACGAGTGCCATTAAATAAAAGTTCTAGCCAGATAACTCCAGGAATGTAAGTTTGCCGCTTGCAAAGAAAGCTGTGTTCATAAATAATTTTCTCCCTAACAACAGCCTGCAGTTCCATGGTGCATTTTATTATTTCTAGACACTGTCATTCATTCATGCATATTGGTAGACAGGATTGTTATGAGTTTGCAGCAATCCAACCAGAAACACAAGTAAATAATTCAGCAGGATTCATTTATATAAGAAATTTCTTTAAATACAATACCATACAGCGGAAGCCGGAATCAAAACTCAGAATCCAGTAGTACAAAATCAATATAATCACAGAAGCTATATTCACAGAAGCACTCATATATACAGTATACAGATCCGTGAAGCTAAACCACGGCCAGCCATCTGGGTCACCAGTCCCCATTGACTAACCTGTTACCATGTCTATTCCAATTCATGAACCCCTATATCCCTGATGGCAAACTTATGGCACACATGCCACAGGTGGCACACGGAGCCATTTCAACTGGCCAGTGCGCTTGCGCGTGCTGGCCAACTAACGGGCCTTCTTTTGAGGCTGTTTTTCGCCCTCCGGAGCTTCCTTGAAGCCTCCGGAGCGCGAAAAATTGGCCTTATGAGCAAACCAGAAGTTCAGGAACGTACTTCCGGTTTGCTCATAGGGCCGTTTTTCGTCCTCCGGACATTCAGGGACCTTCAGGTTTCCCTGAAGGCTCGAGGGCAAAAAACAACTCTAGGAGCAAACAGGAAGCCTCCTGAAGTCCCCTGAATGATCCAGGGGACAAAAGACGGCCCTATGGACAAACCGGAAGTCACTTCCGGTTTGCTCGTAGCGTTGTTTTTTGCCCGCCAAAGCCTTCAGGGAAGCCTCCTGAAGGACCCTGAAGGTTCCGGAGGGCAAAAATCAACCCTACGAGCAAACAGGAAGCCTCCTGAAGTCCCCTGAATGATCCAGAGGACAAAAAACGACTCTACGGACCGGTTTGCTCGTAGCGTTGTTTTTTGCCCGCCAGAGCCTTCAGGGAAGCCTCCTGAAGGACCTTGAAGGCTCTGGAGGGCAAAAAACAACCCTAGGAGCAAACCAGATATTAAATATCAGGTAATAACTGACAGACAACCAGTAACAGTAACTGATTTATTCAACTTAGTAACTGAACTGAACTGAAAGCCGGTTGACAGCTATTTATATTCTCCAGCTGTCAAGCCGGTAGCCAATAGGGGCTCGACGCTCGTGCCGCCCTGGAACCTGTTTGAAACGACCAATCCTGGGCGCGCGTGGACAGGCCTCCTCTAGCGCCACCTGCTGGTGGACGCTCCGGGAATACAACACTCCTTCCCCCTTGTCCGCGCATGCGTAATCCTGGAACCTGGTTGGCCTTCTGCGCACGCGCTGCGATCTTCTTAGCTGTGGAGTGACCGCCGCCGTAGAGGGAGGATCGCTTCGAGGAAGTGTCCATGAAGGGCCAAACCGTGGAACTCCTCCCAACTCACCAGGTAGATAGCTTGCCGGTATCGGATCATTGATTTGGCCGCCGGAGCTAGTTGTTCGCTCAGATCTGGGCCGATGGGCGTCGTCGTCAGGTCTTTGTGAACTTGGAATAACATTTGGAACATTTGAGCTGTTTAATGCTGCACCGGTGTCTCTTCGCCTCAGCTGATCTATGTGCCTCCTCCACACTCTTCCATCTCCAAGGAGGACCCTATAGGAACAGGGCCCTGTTAGCTCCGATACAACACCAGGCACCCATTTAGGATCCCCTGCAAAGTTTTTAGCGAACACTCTTTCCCCTACCATGAAAACCCTAGGGGGGGGAGAGGATGGGTAGGAAGGGGTAGCGTAAAATGGATGCAATCTGTCTAACGTCGTACGGAGTTTCCTTCCCATTAACAACTCGGAAGGGGCTTTGCCAGTTATTGGGCAAGGGGTGGTATGCTGGCATCTTAAGAATGTGGCTACTCGTTGCTGCATTGGCAAATGAGCCATGCGTGCCAGTGATTCCTTGGCAGTGCGCACCGCGCGCTCTGCCATTCCATTAGCTGCCGGGTGGAATGGAGCCACGGGAGCGTGGCGAATGCCCTGGCGTTGGAGAAATGTCTGAAATTCTTGTGAAGTAAATTGGGGCCCGTTATCTGACACTATGATGTCAGGTAACCCATGTGTTGTGAATAAGTTGTCTAAGATTTTTATAGTGGCTGCAGACGTAGTTGAATGCATAGGGAACATTTCTACCCATTTTGACCACGCGTCAATTACCAAGAAGAAGGTGGTTCCCTCTATTGGTCCTAAAAAATCCACGTGGAGTCTGCTCCACGGCGATCTGGGTTGTTCCCATTCTCTGGATGGGGCTGCTGGTGGTGCGGGGCGGACCTGCTGGCATTGAGGGCATTCCTGTACCCACGCTGAAATGTCTGCATCCATGGAGGGCCACCAGACGTAACTGCGCCCCAGGCATTTCATACGGACAATGCCAGGGTGGCCCTCATGGAGACGAGATAGCAGTGCCTGGCGCAATTTGCTTGGGATTACTATTCTGTGTCCCCAGAGCAGGCAGCCTTGGAGAGATGACAGTTCCGTTCGGCGGCGATAGAATGGCAGTAGTGGCTGGTCTATATCAGAATTAGGCCATCCACTGCAGACGAAATGAATTATTTTTGAGATGATGGGGTCTGCTTTGGAATGTATTGCTATGTCTGATGCAGACAGTGGAAGTTGCAATTCATCTAAAAGGCAGATTGTTTCTGTAGGAGCTGGGTCCAATACCGGAATCGGTAAAGGGCAGCGGCTCAAAGCATCTGCATTTCCCATTGTAATGCCTGGCTTATGGATCAGCGTGTAGTTATAGGCTGATAAGAATTCCGCCCAACGGGACATGCGGGGAGATAAAATTTCTGGAGTGGGGCGGTCGCCAGCTAAAATGCCTAGAAGTGGTTTGTGGTCCGTTAGGAGGGTAAATGGCCGCCCATACAGGTAATGGTGGAAACGTTTTACTCCCGCAACGGCGGCCAGCGCCTCCTTGTCCAGCTGGCTATAATTACGCTCAGACTTGGACAAGGTGCGGGAGTAGAACGCTATGGGGGCCTCTGAGCCGTCAGGATATACGTGGCTCAGCACTGCGCCAACTCCAAATGGAGAGGCGTCGCAAGCTAGCTGCAGGGGCCACTTCTCGTCGTATTGCGCTAGCACTGGTGGAGCTGTCAAAGCCTTTTTGACAGCCGCGAGCGCCTGCGCCTCGCGGCTGGTCCAGAGCCATGGTGCTGAAGTGTCTAAAAGTCGGTGGAGGGGCTCTGCTAACGACGCTTTGTGTGGTATGAACGACGAATAAAAATTGAGGAGGCCTAGGAAAGCCTGCAACTCAACCTTATTGGTTGGGGTTGGTGCGGAAAGGATTGCCTCCACTTTTTTTGGTGATGGGTGGATTCCATCTTTATTTATTAGGAATCCTAGGAATTCAACGGCAGGAACTCCCAATTTACACTTTGATGCCTTAAGATGGAGGCCTGCAGCCCGGAATTTTTGGAGGACCGCACGTAGGGATTTTATTAGCGTGGGGGCGTCTTTGGCTGCAATGAGCACATCATCGAAATAGGGTGTGACCCCAGGAATGCCATGGAGCAACCGCTCCATCAATCCCTGGAATATTCCTGGGGCCACACTGACGCCGAATTGCAGCCTACGACATTTAAAAGCCCCGCGGTGGGTGACTATTGTCTGTGCCAGTGCTGTGGCTTCATCAACAGGTAGCTGTTGATAGGCCTGGGCTAGATCTAATTTTGCGAATATCTTACCTCGTCCTAATGTGTGTAGTACGTGCTGGACTACCGGTACTGGGTGGGGATGTGCTTGGAGGGCTTTATTAATTGTTGTTTTAAAATCTGCGCATATTCTTACAGAACCGTCAGATTTTAGGGGAACAACAATTGGAGTTTCCCAAGGGGAAAAATCGACTGGTTGTAGAACTCCTTGTTCCAGGAGTTTGTCAATTTCCGCGTCTACTTTCGCCTTTAAGGCGAATGGTAGACGTCTGGCCTTAAGCCTGATGGGAGCTATTGAAGGGTCGAGGTTTAAAGATATTGGGGAGCCCTTGTAGCAGCCTAATGATGGTGAGAAAACATCTTTGAATTCCGCAATTAGTGAGGTGAAATTGTTAGTAGGTAAGGAAGAGTATTGCGTTGCATGGATGCCAGTTATTGACAAACCCAGAGCACTGAACCAATCGAGCCCCAATAAAGAGGCCAGGGGATCCTGTACCACTAATAATGGTAGGTGGCCTGTGAAGGAGCCATAAGTAACTAGTAGCTTAGCGCAGCCTAGGAGCTTGATGGAGTTTCCCTGGTAGTCTTTCAGGCGGCAGTTTGCAGGGCTGAGTTGCTGTACTTTGTAGTGGGGTAGAATAGATGATAATGTTTGCCAAGAAATAATTGAGCGAGCTGAGCCTGTATCTAGCTCCATAGAGCAAGGCCGGCCTTCGAGGAAGATAGTCAGGTGCATCTTACCGCGACCTCCTGCAGATGCGGATGCTGAGTCGACAACCCATTCGGGGTTATATTCTTGGATGTCTCCCAGAGATAGAGAATTTAGGCGGCGATTTGGTGGAGCAGATGCAGAAAAACGGTAGGCAGCATTTTGATTTTGTGGCCGGTTGTCAGGGGCAGATGAGCGGCATATTGCTGCTAAGTGTCCTTTTTTCCCGCATTTCCGGCAAATAGCTGCCCTAAATCGGCAGGTTGAGCGTGCGTGCTTGCCGCCGCAGCTCATGCAGGCGCGACTGTCTCTTAAATTTAATGATTGCAGACGATCTATTGCTAAGTCAATTTCTGATTGTATGGAGGAGGCTAGTTGTTGATGGTTTACTTGAGGCGATGGAAACTGTTGTCCCATTGGCAACGGCTGTGGCAACCGTCTACGGTCAGGGGTTGACTGTTCGGCCATCTCCGCTGCGCGAGCCTCATCAACGGCAATTTTCAAGGTGAGGTCTGACCGGGATAGAATTCGGCGATGTAATTTAACGTCTTTCAGACCGTAAATAAATTGTTCCAACAGGGCTTCGTCCAAATCAGCAAATTCACAAGGAATAGCAGCCGCACGGAGCGCAGCCACGTAGTGGCTTATGGATTGCCCCTCTCCTTGAATGCAGTGGCGAAAATCTTGTCGCCTTGCAAAACGTGAAGGTGCTGGTTCATAATGTGTTTTTAATTTTGCCATTAACGTTTCCCAAGGCACCGTGTGTACAGGGGTGGGAGCTGAGAGAGCTCTTGCGGTTGCGAACATCTCTGGTCCACAGTAGTTTAAAAAGATGCCTCTTTTCCTCTCCAGCGAAAGGCTTGTTAAGTCGTGTGCCAGGAGGAAACATTCAAATCTTTCCACAAACGCCTCCCAGGTTTCTGCCTCCACACGAAATGGGGCGAACATCGATGAAGTCGTCATTGTAACTTGTTTTGCTGGGTTGGATCCGCCCGTCCTCGTCGCCAGTATTAAATATCAGGTAATAACTGACAGACAACCAGTAACAGTAACTGATTTATTCAACTTAGTAACTGAACTGAACTGAAAGCCGGTTGACAGCTATTTATATTCTCCAGCTGTCAAGCCGGTAGCCAATAGGGGCTCGACGCTCGTGCCGCCCTGGAACCTGTTTGAAACGACCAATCCTGGGCGCGCGTGGACAGGCCTCCTCTAGCGCCACCTGCTGGTGGACGCTCCGGGAATACAACACCAGAAGTCCATTTCCAAACTCCCAGTTTGCCCATAGGGCTGATTTTTCGTGCTCCGGAGGCTTCCGGGAAGGTCTTGAAGCCTCCGGAGGGCCTCTGGAGGGCAGGGGAGACTGTTTAAAGCCTCCCCAGGCTCCTATAAAGCCTCTGGAGCACACGAAAATGGGGGTCACGCTGGTTGTGCGCAAATGCACGGTGAGGTCATGCACATACCATTATGGGTGTTGCACAACCGCACACGACCCCCCTGCGCTCCCCACGCTTTTGGCACGCGAGCCAAAAAAGGTTAGCCATCACTGCCCTATATACTGACAAAGGTGTAAAAATATACAATTAGGAGAAGAACAAACAGATAGGGCTCGGCTGACCACCAGCCACTTGGTAACTTCAAAATGAGGATGGACCTCTCCAAACCTACTTACAATCTGAATCTGAAGTTTCAACAGCAATCTCCTGCAGTCACGTGACTGTATTTTCGGTGCTTGGCAACAAGCCAGATTTACAGCTGTTTACAGCATCCTCTAATAATGTGTCCATGATTGACGATACTTCTAGTTTTCCTCAAAAACATCCATTGCGGACAATTATTTCACTTAACAATAGCAATAACAACAAAACTTACATGCTGCTTCTGTAATAATTAACCGCCCTGATTACAGAGTCAGCATACTGCCCCGAACAGTCCGGGTCCTCATATTAAGAATCTTGAAAGGATGGAAAGCTGAAACAACCTTGAGTTGGGTCAAGATCAAACTTCTGGCTATGGGCAGAAGAGTTAACCTGCAATACTGCTGGATTCTAACCACTGCACCACCACAACTCTCATTTAAAGATCACTGCATTCATTTAATTACCACCACAAAAAACTTGCAAAAATCAGGTTTGGTCACATGGTGCCCTGCTTAACAACTGGTATGAATTTACAACTGTAATTCCGGGCTGAATTATGGTCGTAAGTCAAGGACTATCTGTAATGTATATTATGGATCTAAGTCAGATTTTGAATTCAAATCTTACAATATCCAGACTAACTGTCGCACAGAATTTACTCTTCTCACCTGGTCCCCTAGAGCAGGGGTCCCCAACCTGCAGGCAGTGGCCCACTCCCGGGCCAGGACACATTCGGAACCGGGCTGCAGAAGCAGTGGGTGAGCAAACGCACACGTGAAGCTCCACTTGCGTGAGCAATGAGCAAGTGTGCATGTACATACTTTATTTGTGCTGCTTACGTAAATGGAGCTGCACACACATGTGTGCTCACCCTCCGCTTGGGCATAGCTATTCCCCCCCTCCCTCCCTCCCTGTTGGTCCGCAAAGCCAGAATGACCGTTGTCTTACCTGAACGGTCGTTCTCATGGCGCTGCGGAGAGTACAAGGATGGGTTAACACAGCCTGTTTGCCCATGGACTGAGTAGATTTTTCCCCTCTGGCCACGCCTCCTTTGCCTCTTCTGGCTCAGTTTTAAAACGAGGTCTTGTCCGACGAAGACGTCCTCAGCTCACACCTGTGTAAAGATACAATCTCGGAGCTAAACAATCACCCTGGGTGGGTCTTGTACTCTCCGCAGCGCCATGAGAACGACCGTTCAGGTAAGACAACGGTCATTCTCCATAGCGCTGCTTGGAGAGTCCAAGGATGGGACATGCCCAAGCTATTGTGTCCCAGGGCGGGAAGAAGTGACATTGTCCGGAGCCTCAATAACCTTCTGCAATACTCTACGGCCAAAAGAGGCTTCGGCAGAGGCAAAGGAATCGATCTTGTAGTTTCTAATGAAAGCCGTGGGAGACGCCCACGTGGCCGCTCTGCAAATGTCCAGAATAGATGCTTGAGTCGCCCAGGCCGCGGTCGTGGCCGCACTTCTGGTGGAATGAGCCGTTACACGAGGTGGAACCGGCTTTCCCTGAAGGTCATATGTCATCTTAATGCAAGCTCGCAGCCACCGACCTATGGTTGAAGATGACACCTTGCGACCCAGCGAGCCTGGTTGAAAAGACACAAAGAAGGCCTCGGAGTGCCTGATGTCCTTAGTTCGTTTCAGGTAAATGCGGACTGCCCTTCGCACGTCCAATTTGTGCCACCTGCGCTCCTTGGAGTGTTGAGGGCTGGGACAGAAATTCGGGAGGATAACCTCCTGAGACCTGTGAAAATGAGAATTCACCTTCGGCATGAAGGCGGGGTCTAACCGTAGGATGACCCTGTCTGGGTGGATGATGCACAGCTCTTCCTTGGCCGAGAAGGCCGCAATCTCAGATACCCTTCTGGCTGAAGTAATGGCTATGAGGAAGGCAGTCTTAAGAGTCAGATGTCGAAGAGATACCTTCCTCAAAGGTTCGAAGGGAGCCGCTGTCAATGCCTGCAGGACAAAGGGTAGGTTCCAGGTCGGGTACCTGTGCACCACCTGGGGTCGGATGTTGTAGGCCCCCTTCAAGAAGCTCTTGACCTGAGGATGGTGACTCAGGGATTGAAGTTGGTGTCTGGCTAAGATGGTGGATAATGCAGCAACCTGGCGCCTGAGAGTGGCTGGTGCCAGTCCTTTGTCCAAGCCCTCTTGTAGGAAGTCCAATAACTGAGGGATGGACGCTTCCACACTGTCAATGTCCCGTTTGCTGCACCAGGAAGAAAAGGCAGCCCAAGTCGCGTCATAAATGCGAGTAGTGGCCGGACGTCTGGAAGCTTGGGTGGTTTTAATGACGTTGTCTGAGAGGCTCTGGTCCTTCAGGAGCTGCCCCTCAAGTGCCAGACGGCTAACTGCAACCATTGGGGCTCTGGATGGTTGATGGCCCCTTGACGCAAGGATACCTGGTCTGGAGGAATTTTCCACGGTTGCTCCACAGACAGATCGACCAGGTCCCCGAACCAGGATCTCCTGGGCCAATGTGGAGCCACCAGAATGAGCTCCGCCCCCTCCTTCAGCAGCTTGTAGATCACCTGCGGGATCAGAGGGAGGGGCGGAAACGCGTATAGAAGCCCTGGAGGCCAGCAGGACCTCAGGGCATCCGTCCCCTCCGCTTGTGCTGACTTGTAGCGGGAGAAGAACCGCTGGAGCTGTGTGTTTGCCGCCGAGGCAAACAGGTCAACCTGTGGGAGACCAAACCTCCTTACCACCTGTGCGAATAGGTCCGGATGAAGTTGCCACTCCGAGTTGTCGATGGTCTGACGGCTCAACCAATCCGCACTTACATTGCTGGTTCCGGAGATGTGATCCGCCCTCAGCAACGCTAAGTGGATCTCTGCCCATCGTCCTATGGCCTCCGCCTCTGACATGAGTCTTTTGGAGTGGGTCCCTCCTTGTCGGTTCACGTGAGCCTTTGTGGCCACATTGTCGGTCAGTAGCAGAACGTGGAGCCCCTTCAGCTGTTCTGCAAATCTCCTCAGCGCAAGCCGGGCTGCCCTGAGTTCTAGCCAATTGATGCTCCGGGCTGCCTCCGCGCTGGACCACCTGCCTTGCGCCAGCTGACCTTGGCAATGCGCCCCCCAACCGTAGAGACTGGCGTCGGTCGTTACCACGATCCTGTCGGGTTCTCTGAATAGGCAGCCCTTCTCCACTGCTCGAGACTGCCACCAACTCAGAGACCGAGTCACTCTTGGTGGGATGCGGACTTTCCTGGTGGAGTTGCTGATCTTTGCTCTTTGCATTGGAAGCAAGAACCATTGCAGTTCCCTTGCATGAAGGCGTGCCCAGGGAACTATGTTGAGGCAAGAAATCATGATCCCTAACAGTTGGGATAGCTGCACTACCTGCCAGGACCTGTTCCTGCGACACGACCGGATCCTGCTCCTGAGGTTGTGGATTCTTTTCGGAGACAGGGACACCTGGCAAGATACTGAGTCTATTATGGCGCCCAGGTGTTGTATGCGTGTGGCAGGGGTCAGGTTGCTTTTTTCCCTGTTTACGGAAAAACCGAGGTCCTGTAAGGTGTGAACTGTGATGTTTACATCTCTCACCGCTTGCTGCTGAGTCCTTGAGTGGATGATGATGTCGTCCAGATAGCACTCCAGGCGGACTGGAAGCTTGCGCAGGTGGGCCGCCACAGCTGCAAGAAGCTTCGTGAACGTTCTGGGTGCAGAAGAAAGTCCGAACGGAAGCGCCCTGTATTGGAAGTGCTTTCCGTTGTAACACAAGCGCAGGAACTTCCTGTGTGCAGGATGGATGGGCACATGCAGGTACGCCTCCTTGAGATCGATGGAGGTGAGCAGATCCCCTTGTCGCATGCAGCTTAGGATCGACTGAAGAGACTGCATTTTGAAGCGCTTGTAGGCCAGATGTCTGTTCAGGCGCTTCAGATCTAAAATGGCCCTCCACCCCCCTGAATTATTGGGGACCAGGAAGAGAATGGAATAGAACCTCCTCCCTTCCTGTTCTGGAGGAACTGTCTCTATTGCGTTGATCTGCAGAAGATGATCTATCTCTGCCTGCATGAGAGCCCTCTTTACAGGGTTCTTGGATAGTGGGCAGCGAACAAAGGTCCGCGGAGGAGAGGATAGAAACTCCAAGGTTAGACCCCTCCTGATGGTATTTAAGATCCACTTGTCCGAGGTTGTTTCCTCCCAACGGTCTGCATAGAATTGCAGGCGGCCCCCGATGGGAGGAGACCTCAGACGGTCACTTCCCACGTCTAAACTGACGGTTGTGGGATCCCCCACGAAAGGGCTTCCGAAAGGACCCCTGATTGGATTGTCTGCCCCTGGAAGAAAAGTTGTTTCGTTCCTGGGACCTGTCAGAGGACTGGTTAAACTGTCTTTGGGAGGAATATGAAGAGGAGGAGGCCTGGGCACCTTCCTGTGCCTGAAAGGCCTGTTTCCTGAACGAGCCCTGACCTTTCCTGTCATGCTTCCTGAAGGTGGAAGGAAGGACCTTCCTCTTATCCTTTGTCTCAATTAGGAATTTCTCTAGGGAATCCCCAAAGAGGTTCTCTCCCTTGAATGGAGCTGAAGCCAGCTTCCACTTAGCCTTCATGTCCGCCTGCCAGTGCCGAAGCCAAAGCAGGCGGCGAGAAGTGATGTTGGACGCTAGTGCCCTGGAGGCGAATTTCGCTGCATGCAGGGATGCATCAGAGGCATATTCCACAGCCGTAATGATCTTGTTAAGATCATGTCGCCAACGAGATGCTTCAGATGGGGGCTGAGATCTGAGTTGGCGCAGCCATAATAGGGATGCCCTCGTAAAGAACGAGGCAGAAGTGGAGGTTTTGATCGCCCAGGCAGCCGCCTGGTGCGTTTTGAGACAAGCCTTTTCTGCCCTCTTATCCTCTGCCTTTAACCCTTCCAATAACTCGGCCGGGAGATTAGAATTAGAGGTCAGAGAGACCACAGGGGCATCCACTTCTGGAGGCTTCAATACATCCTCCAGCCTAGGTTCTAAGGGATACAGTGATTTGTCTGCGCCACTGGGGTTGGCCAGGGTACCTGGCTGTGCCCATTGGCGCTGGATAACCTCCATGAACATGTCAGGGACTGGTATCAGTTCTGGGTCAGGGGTTGTTTCGCTGAACAGCCCTGCCATGAGGTCCTGGGAAGTAGAGGGGACTTCCTTGTCCTTAGGTTTGGCACTGCTGCTTGCTGCTGCTTCCGGACGGTAAAAAAAGTCTCAAAAAAATGGCCGCTGGTTCTTCTGCGCGCCAAAAGCCTCACTTAAGGGCCAGGCGCTTCCCACTGGCTGCAGCCGAAAAGCGCGCCAAAGCAGCGCTTTTCAAAATGGCCGCCGCTCTCCCGATCGGCAAAAGACGCCGTTTGGAGAAGCAAGGGCTTTTTTAAAAGCCTCTCCTCCAAAACGACCAGGGAAACACGGGGATTGCCGTCCTTCCCTGCGCTCGCCAGCAGACGCCGGACAAGCGGCCTCGCTTGTTCCCCCAGCTGCGACTAAGCAGCTGTGGAACCGATCGCTGCCTCAGCCTTACTTTAGTAAATCCTCTTCTTGGTAAAAAATAGAAAAAAGGAAAATAAAAAGTCAAAATAATAAAACCTGGGGAAAAATCCTAATAACAACTAAATATCAACACATAAAATACTCTAAAATTACTATTGGAGAACCCAGCCTATTTGCTCAAAGCTGAGTGTTCCCCAAAACTCGTCCTATCGGGCGGACTGAGTTTTTAAAACTGAGCCAGAAGAGGCAAAGGAGGCGTGGCCAGAGGGGAAAAATCTACTCAGTCCATGGGCAAACAGGCTGTGTTAACCCATCCTTGGACTCTCCAAGCAGCGCTATGGAGAAAGATTGAGGATCGCTGCTCTAGAATTTTACTAGAGAGGCTTAACTTGAACCACCATCCCTTCCTCCCCATACCACAGTTTTGTCTCGGTTCCCCCTCCAGCACCTACTGCTTGTGCATAGGCACTCAGTGCTTGCTGGGAGATCTTGGGGTTCTGTCCCGTATTGAAGAACAAGGAGAGGTAGGCATTGCCCAGCACATCTGTGGAATGCAGAAAACAAAATTAGCCAGTTTTGCATATCCCATTCCCTTTTCCCCCCGCTATCCCCTGCTTGGGTTACGTTGTGGTCGTTCCACCGCCAGCTCTGCAGAATTAGATGAGTCAGAGGAGGCGGAGGGGGTGCCTGGGTTACCATCGGAGCCTCCGGAAGGCCTGTGAGGAGCAGAAGGACTCAGAGCCAGATGCAGGGCACGGCCCTTCTACTCACACTCAGGTGGAGAGACAGCTGCTTTCGGGGCCTGAGCGACTGGGAGGAACAGCTGGGGGCCATTCCAGATGTGCATATGCGCAGAGAAGGGCGGAGAGGAAAGCAATGTAGGGCTGAGGGACAGCTATCCGGGAAACGAAGGAGACATTGAGAAGCCTCTCCCTGGCTGGGGTATAAGGAGGAGGGTTGTGGGAGGCGCAGTTGTCGGAAGCAATCGTTCATGCTTCAGGAGACTCCCCTCTGGCTGATTGCTTGGTAAGGATTTCTTGCTACAACCCAGGTTGTGGGGACTGAAATGCTAACTGAAGCTCCCTAACCCTAACCCTTTCTAAATAAAAATGGGTTTCTCCTCATGAGTAGGCTGTTGAGTCAGGGATGAGATTCAGCCAGTTGGGACCGGTTTGGGCGAACCGGATGCTAATTTTACATCTGGTTTGCCGAACCAGTAGTTGCAAGAACTGGCTGGCTCCTCCCACCCGCCCCCGCCCCTCCCAGGAATCTCCACCCAGTCTGTTTTGGGTGCCAGATAAATGCAGAGCCCACACAGTTGCTCTGGAAGGGCGAAAAACGGGCCTCCCGAAAGTTACGGCTGGGAAACAGGGCCTCTGGAGCTTTGGGGGGCCATTTTCACCGTCCCAGAGGCTCGAGGAAAACCTCTGGAGCCTGGGGAGGGCAAAAACACCCCCCCCTAATTGTGCAGGAGGCTGAATAGGCCACGCCCAACATGACACGCAACTGGGCATAGAACCGGTTGCTAAAATTTTTGAATCCCACCCGTGATTTGAGTGATGCTCGCAAAGGCTGGGTCAGAACAGGATAATAGACTACATAGTAGAACTCACACCAAGAGCGTCCATCGGACATGTCCATCTGCACAGCCAGCTTTGCTTGCCGCACGCTGTCCATCACATTTTGCGCGTGCTCTTCGGGAGAAGCTGAACGCAGCTGCCGTAACACCATGGAGAGATTCTGCAAGGAGACCTTGTTCTTACGCTGAGAGGGTGGAAAGGAAAAATAAGTTTGGCTGCAGGATGAGATTTCTGTATATAAAATGAGGACTTTTAATAAACTAGTGCTTTTTTTGCATTTGGGTCCCCCTCCCCCCCCCAAAAAAATGGTCTCCGAAGCACCCATTTCTCTGACCGCCCCCGTCAGGATTTTTCCTCTTCTGGGTGCAAAAACACTCGAATTTTAAATACCATTTTTAAGCACGAAATCCCACCCAGAATCTCGTCCTGTCATCATTTTTGCATTTTGGCTCAAAAAAAAAATTTTTGGCCTCCAAGGCACCCATTTTTCTAATCACGGCACCCGTTTTTCTGACAGTGACATCAGGATTTTCCCGCTTCCGGGTTCAAAAACGTTCCGATTTTTAAAAAGAGCAATACATACCATTTTTAAGCATGAAATTCATCCCCGAATCTCGTCCGTCTGTTTTTGAATTTGTGCTCAAAAAAAACTTGGGCCTCCAAGGAACCCATTTTTCTGACCTCAGGATTTTTCCTCTTCTGGGTGCAAAAATGCTCGATTTTTAAAAACAGCAAGAAATACTATTTTTAAGCATAAAATTCCAACCCAAATTTTTTGGGGTTAAAAAAAAATAGTCTCCAAGGCACCCGTTTTTTGTTTTTTTTACCATTCATTTAGCAGTTGTTTGGAATTACAGAGCATTGGGGGGGGGGGAATGGCTTATGACCCCGTCCTCGCATTTACAACCGCTGCATCCCCACTGCCACCTGTTGCGTGATCAAAATTCAAGTGCTTGGCAACTGGCATGTAATTACAATACAGGTAGCTCCTCGACTTAGGACCGCAATTGAGCCCCAAATTTCTGTTGCAAAGGGAAACATTTGTGAAGTGAGTCTTGTCCCAGTTTGCAACCTTCCTTGCCACGGTTGTTAAGACAATCGCTGCAAGTAACTGTTAAGTTAGTCACGCGGTTGTTAAATGAATCTGGCTTCACCATTGAATGTTGCTTCTCGGAACCTCGCAAAAGTTGATCACGCGACCCCAGGACACTGTAACCGTCATAAATATGAACTAGCCGCCAAGCGTTCGAATTTTGATCACGTGATGATGGAGGAGGCTGCAACGGTTGTTAAGTGGGACAAATGATCATGTCACTTTTTTTGCAATGCCCTTGTAATTTTGAATGGTCACTAAATGAACTGTTTTGAGTGGTGTGGTGGCCTAGAGGTGGAGCTCACAATCAGGAGGCTTTGAGTTCGATCCTAGGTAGAGGCTGATATTTCTCTCTCTGGGCACAATGAGAAATATATTTGTTACAAACTCCGCATCGGCAACAGGAAGGGCATCCGGCCAGTAAACACTCAGCTCCATTCAATTGCCTGGACTCCACCCCGCAAAGGATTATGGAGTCATTAAACGACTAAATGGACTGTTTTAAGCCGAGGACTCCCTGTAGTTGTAGCCTCCTTGGATCATGTGGTTGCCATATGCGACATTCCCAACAAGCAAGCCAATGGGGAAGTTGGATTGTCGCATGATTCACTTAGCGTGATTCACTTAACACTACAGTGATTTGCTTAGGAACGATGGCAAGAAAGGTCGTAAAATTTCCTGCGACTCATTTAACGATCACCATGCTTAGCAATGGAAATTCCGGTCTCAATTCTGGTTCTAAGTGGGGGGACTACTATCCATGTTTACCCAAATTATTGTTTGCAACATAGATAGTCCTAGATTTGCAAGCAATTCTCCGAAGTTACAACAGCAGTGGAAAGTGACCTATACTTATGGCCATCGCAATAGCCCCTTTGTCACATGATCAAAACTCAAGACGCTTGGCAAATGGTTCCTATTTATGACGGTTACAATGTCCCGGGGCCATGGGATCCTCTCTTGCGACCTTCCAACGAGCAAAGTCAATGGGGAAGCCGGATTCATTTAACAGCTGTTTTATTAACTGAACAACTGCAGGGATTCCCTTAGCAGCTGTAGAAAGCAAAGTGTTAAAATGGGGTAAAACTCACTTAAGCGTTGTCTTGCTTAGCAACAGACATTTGGGGCTTATCACGGTCATAAGCCGAGGACTTTCTGTATTTTTTTCCCTCTGGAAGGTATTTTATTTGATCTACAGAATAGCAATTAGGCTTAGATACCGCTTCATAGTGCTTTTACAGCCCTCTCTAAGTGGTTTACAGAGTTAGCATATTGCCCCCAACAATCTGGGTCCCAATTTTACCCACCTCGGAAGGATGGAAGGCTGAGCCACAATCTTGAGCCTGGTGGGATTTGAACCGCCCAATTGCAGTTTGGGCAGTTCAATTGCAGAATAGCCTGCAGCACAAGACAGGTAGTCCTCGACTTACAACAGTTCATTTAGCAACCATTCAAAGTTATAATGGTTCTGAAAAAAGTGGCTTATGAGTGTTTTTCACACTTATGACTGCTGTGACATCCCTGTTGTCACGGGATCAAAGTTCAGATACTTTGACAGATGACTCATATTTATCGATCGTGTCCCACGATCCTCTTTTGCGACCTTCTGACAAGCCAACTCGATGGGGAAGTCAGATTCATTTATCTACCATGTGACTCACTGAACAACTGTGGTGATTAACCACCGTGGCAAAAAGGGCAAAAACCCCTTAACAAATGTCTCGTTTGGTAAGAGAGACGTTGGGCTCAATTGTGGTCGTAAGCCGAGGACTACATGGAATGCGAATTGGGGCTATCTATAAATAGCAATAGCACTTAAGACTTATATACCACTTCGGAGTGCTTTTACAGCCCTCCCTAAGTGGTTTACAGAGTCAGCCTTTTGCCCCCAAGAATCTGGGACCTCATTTTACCCACCTGGGAAAGATGGAAGGCTGAGTCAACCTTGAGCCAGGTGGGATTTGAGCTGCTCAATTTCAGTCAGCTGGCAGTCAGCAGAAGCATCCCGCAGTACTGCACTCTAACCACTGCGCCACCACAGCTCTTATGTTATTAGAACAGTCAGAGTTTTCCAAACAATCCTTCACTCAAAAGAACGATTTGATAGCAGAGAACTTAGGGGGAACCTTACGTGTCCAAGTGCTCCAGAGAAGCAAGTATGTGCCGCAGAGACATCACCCTTTTTCCAGTAAACCTCGCCTAATTGATTCCACGCTTCCACCAACTCCGGGTTCAGCTTGACCGCTTTGGAAAGCAATTCTTCAGACTGGGCATTGTAGTCTGCTGATACATTCAAAGCTTTCCCCTTAAGCATCAAAATGTAAGATCTCCCTTCTGATAAACCTACAAGTGGAGGAGAAAGAGAGAAATTTCATCCATATGTTATTGTCCAAAAAATGGAATGGAATGGAATGGAATGGAATAGAATAGGAATAGGAATTCTTTATTGGCCAAATGTGATTGGACACACAAGGAATTTGTCTTTGGTGCATATGCTCTCAGTGTACATAAAGACAAATAAAATAGAATACGTTTATCAAGAATAAAAATATACAACATTTAGGGAAAAATAAACAAAGAGGCAAGATAACTGTGGATATTGACAGTGATCTGAGCGTGTTTGGAAATGGAAAGAATGGAACATGGAAAGGGAAGAGAGCTGGAAAGGAGCTCTACCCCAGATTTCAAGGTATAGAAGGAGAAAAAGAAGAGAAGAATTGATGGATTTAAGGAGAGGAACTTTGACAAAAGCACTACTGATAACCAAAGATAAGCTGATTAAAAAAGCTGATGGAGGGTTTCGAGAATTTATAAGACATGCAACAAGCAACAAGGTGCGAAGAGAAGTCCACACAAAGTTGATTAAGGAAATAACCAGAAGATTAATCCCACATAAGGCGAAAGAAATAAGATTGTACTACTACTGGAAAGACACAGGTTGAGATATGAAAACTATTAACAAAATACTAGCTAAAGAGTTAAAATTAGAGCATTATGTTAAAAATGAAGTGATAATGGATATAGATAGATAGATAATTGATAATGATATAATGTATACATATGTATTGGTTTGACAAGAGAAAATTTGGTATAAATTTTTAAATGGTGACCATGAAAGGAAGCTTAGAAATTTTGTTATGTATGAAAGGCTATAATATTGAAATTGGATTGATCATGGATATAGTTAGATAAATAATTGATAATGACATAATGTATACATATATATATAGGTTCGACAAGAGGAAATTTGATATAAATTTTAAATGGTGACCATGAAAGGAAGTTTTGAAACTTAGTTATGTATGAAAGCCTATAATGTTGAAATTGGATATAAATTGTAAACAGTGATTAAGAAAGGAGGTTTAGAAACTTTGTTATGAAACATATTTTTATTTAGAACGTTTCACAAAGATAGAATGTTGTTGGATGATATTGAAAATAGACAACGGAATGCCATTATGTGGTTTTGCTTTGAATTTTGGAATATTTGTTATAAAGGGATGTTAAAACAACTATAGTCATATGAAGGATGAGGTATGATGATAGTAATATATATAAATATATTTGATGTAAAATATATAATTTGATATGGATTATAGGTGATGACTGTGGAAGGGATGCACGAAAGTTCTTTGTAACCAATTAACACACTTTTTATAATTTGTAATGGAATATGCTTTTATGGTGTTTGTTGTGTCTTGTTTGTTTGTATCTATTCAAAAATATTTTTTTTAAAAAAAAGAATAAAAAGATACACCACTTAGTGATAGTCAAGATTACTAATAAGCAATCAAATCATGCTAGGAAACCAATAAAAACAATATAAATTGAAAGATACAAGCAACATGGTTATAGTAATAAGTTGGAAGCGATAGATGCTAGTAAGGAAGAGAAGAAGAATAGTAATACAGTCTTAGTAAATTATTGACAGTGTTGTGGAAATCTGAGACTGATGGCATTCGGGAAAAAGCTGTTCTTGTGCCTAGTTGTTCTGGTGTGCAGTGCCCTATAGTTTTGAGGGTAGAAGTTGAAAGAGTTTATGTCCAAGATGTGAGGGGTCTGTAGTTATTTTCACAGCCCTCTTTTTGATCTGTGCAGTGTACAGATCCTCAATGGAAAAGAAACAAAAAGAAAGTCCACCTAATATTGAGCTGCAAGTAACCATGCATTTCTTTTTGCCCGTTCTTTTTTCTCTTCTGTTTACTGTTCAACTACAGATTAACAAAGTTGGAAGGGACTTTGTAGGTCATCCAGTCCAACCCCCACCCCACCCAAGCAAGAGATCCTACACCACTTCTGACAGATGGCAGTCCAGTCTCTTCTCAAAAGCTTCCAGTGATGAAGCTCCCACAACTTCTGAAGGCAACTTCTGTTCCATTGATTGATTGTGATTGCATTTCTCGGTATTTCTAGGTTGAATCTCTCCTTGATCAGTTTCCATCCATAGATGTCTCTCACTGATATAATTCGATATAAAAACCATACAAGTAGCAATTGATATACACTATCTTCAGATCACCATCTTAACCTAGATTCCAGATATAAACCGTCATGGTTTTTATTGTATCAACTGATAGGCTGATAGAGTCCTCACATAACAAGCAAAATTGAAGGGGGGATTGTTGGAACACCCTGGAAGATTGATTGAAGCACCAAGTTTTAGCAGTAACAATTACAGCAGCAATAGCACACAGGCTTATATAGCACTTCACAGTGCTTTACAACCCTCTTTAAGTGGTTTTATATAGTCAGCATACTGGCCCCAAACAATCTGGGTCCTCATTTACTGACCTCGGAAGGATGGAAAGCTGAATCAACCTTGAGCTGGTCAGGATCAAACTCCTGGCAGTGGGCAGAGTTAGCAATAGCACTTAGACTTATAAACCACTTCACAGTGATTTACAGCCCTCTCTAAGTGGTTTTACAGAGTCACCCTATTGCCACCAACAATCTGGGTCCACATTTTACCAACTTCGGAAGGATGGAAGGCTGAGTCAACCTTCAGCCGCTCAGAATCGAACTCCTGGAGCGTGTAGTGAGTTAGACTTGCAGTTCTGCATTCTAACCATTGTGCCACCATGACTCTTATTTTATTTTTTGTTTTATGACCAGGATGGCGAACCTATGGCACGCATGCCACAGGTGGCACACGGAGCCATTTGTCAGGGCACCTGAGCCGTTGCCCCATTAGCTGGCCAGCACGCGCTGGCCGGCTTAGTTCAGCCTTTTTTAAAGCCATTTTCACCTTCCCCAGGCTCTAGAGGTTTTATAGGAGCCTGGGGAGGGCGAAAAAAGCCTCCCCCCCGCCGGAGGCCCTCCGAAGGCTTCAGGAGCTTCCCTGAAGCTCCGGAAGGCAAACAACTGGCCCCAAGGGCAAACCAGAAGCCTCCAGAGGGCTTAAACCAGCCCTATGAGCAAACTGGAAGTGACTTCCGGTTTGCTCGTAGGGTCATTTTTTGCCATCCGGAGGCTTCAGGGAAGCCTCCTGAAGGTCCCTGTAGCCTCAGGAGGGCCTCCAGGGGGGCGGGGGAGACTGTTTTCGCTCTCCCCAGCCTCTGGAGCCTGGGGAGAGCGAAAAAAGCATGGGGGAGCGCCTCTCATACATGCATGCACACTGGGGAGGTCGCACGTTGCATTATGGGTGCGGCACGCCCACACACGACCACCCTGCGCTCCTCCCCCTTATGGCACGCAAGCCAAAAAAGGTTCACCATCGCTGTTCTATGGTTTTAATTGCTTTTTGTCCTTTTACTGTCGTTGTGAGCGCCCAGAGTTCTTTCAAGACCGATGACCACACACATTTTTTAAAATAAATAAAATAAACAAACAACAAAGACTTCTGGTAGCCAAATAATGAAGAATCGCAATATCAAAATGCTGAAATGAATACAATTTTGGTATCTTGGGAGTGGATATTTTGGGGGAGGAAGGATTATACCCGTGATGGCGAACCTATGGCACGCGTGCCACAAGTGGCACGCAGAGCCATTTGTCAGGGCACGTGAGGCGCTGCCCTGTCAGCTGGTCAGCGCGCATGCACGCGCTGGCCAGCTGAGTTCACCTTTTTAAAAGCTATTTTTCGCCTTCCCCAGGCTCCAGAGGCTTTATAGGAGCCTGGGGAGGGCGAAAAGAGCCCCCCCTGCGCCCCCGGAGGCTTCAGGGACCGTCCCTGAAGCTTTCGGAACACTTAAAACCACCCTCTGAGCAAACCGGAAGTCACTTCCGGTTTGCTCGGAGGGTGGTTTTAAGCACTCTGAAGGCTTCAGGGAAGCCTCTGGACAGTCCCTGAAGCCTCCGGAGGGCCTCCGGGGCGTCGGGGGAGGCTCTTTTCGCCCTCCCCAGGCTCCTATAAAGCCCCTGGAGCATGGGGAGGGCAAAAAAAACATGTAAAAATGGGGGGGTCGCACGTTTTGCACGCATGCGCACTGGGGGGGTTGCGCATTGCATTATGGGTGCGGCACGCCCGCACTCGACCCCCCTGCGCTCCCCCTTCTTGTGGCACGCGAGCCAAAAAAGGTTCGCCATCACTGGATTATACTATAATTATTTGTCAGATCTACTTGTGTCAAGTGTAAAGAATCAGGACCATTCACTTAGACTGCTGCATAAATGATTTATTGAAGCCTATAAACCAGAATCTGGTCAGCGCTACATTGACACTAGATAAGGGTCAGCGGAATTGGCGGAGGGCTGGACTTGGATATCGATGATGCATTTAACTCCACCCCCAGTTCTGCCTGGTCTGTTCCTACAACTTCCCCTTTTCTCAAGGAAATAAACCAGGAATGTCACGCACTGGCCACGCCCGCCCATTTTAGTGAAGGAGAAAAAGTCGTGATGTCACAAGATCGCATGACAACGCGAGTTGGATACTCCTATACTAGACTCAAACATTTTCAATTGTATGAATGCATCCATCATAAGTACTGGGACAGATCAGTATATTTGGGAGAATCTAGAACTGAAACGAAACATATGTCTTAAGTTGGAGATACAAAAACTAAAGTCACGTGTGAATTACCATCAATGGCTTCCATTTTTTGAAGAGTCTTCTCCATCTCTTTCTGAACATCCTGTTGCTTTTTCCCAGCATCTTCCACACTGTGATTCTCGAAATAATGATCTCGGAAATGATAGAGGTGGTCGACCAATTCCTATTCATAGATGGATAAATACTATCAGATCTCCCAATAGGGATGTATTGCTGATACAAAATACACTGACATTTGCGATGCAATTGCCAAACTGGCAAACCCAGGTTGCATACCATTTTGTTGCTGTTAGTTGTGAAGTTGTGTCCAATCCATTGCGACCCCATGGACAACGTTCCTCCAGGAATACCATAAACATACCATAAATTGCATACCATGAACAAAGCATTTATCAGCCTCTAAGCTAAAATGTAATTGCCCAATTTGAAATGTATTGCGCCCATTCCCCACAAACCTGGCAGCACCACTTATAACATACCTAAAACTATGTTGACAGATAAATATATATGAAAATTCAAAATACAATCAGGTAAATCGAAATGTAATGTTCCTTACTCAGCCAAGCATAACTCTTTATGAGAAAAGTTAATTTAAACTGCAGTCTGCAGGACAGAGAACAATTATTTTTTAGGTAGCAAACCAATCCAGCATTTAACCTTTTCATGGAATAGCCAGAGATTAACCCAGAAATCTTTGCTCCCAATGATCGACAGGCTTGAAACGACGGCTCACTCCCCTCGCAGCAATTAAGAGTAGATTTCTCTGATAATCCTAACATCATGGGAATCTAAGAAAAAAACTAGGAAGATCTACAAATATCTGCAAGCAAAGCAGGAGTGCATAAACCCCTTGCAAACCCCTTTCTACGTCTATTTCAGTTTCTAAACCACTCTGCCTACTTCACCCACTGCCAATTTCATCCACATTGTCTAAATTTACTAAACCAGGAAAAGGAATAAATGGCGTCAATTTAGAAGAAGTTGCTTTTTTTTCTTTTTTGCTCGTCCGCGGCTTCTTAGCTTTGCGCGCCCAACTCGGTTACTTTTACCTGCCTGCATAAATCGGGGAATGCTCTGGAGCTTTGCTCCATCCCTTCCCCAGAAGAGAGGCGCATTTTTTTTCCATTATTATTTTAATCTTGGCTTTAAAAACGCAGAAGGGAAGGGAAGAGCCTCCTTTAGTCGTCGTCATACCTGCAAACGTTGCCGGGCTTGCGAGTTTTCTTCTTCGTCCTCGGCCATGATCGCTGCAGCCTCCGCCCACCCTTTCCTGCTTTTTCTCCCTCTCTCTCTCTCCGCCTTGCAAGTACTGAGGGAGGTAGAGGCCTCTAAAGGCCCGGAGGACTCGGAGCAAACCAGACGGAGCGGGGAGGAAGAGCTTTTCGGCCTTAAAGGGAAACAGTCGCTTACCAGTTTCCCTTTTTTTCATAAGAAGAATAACAGAGTTGGAAGGGACCTTGGAGGTCGTCTAGTCCGACCCCGCTGCTCAGGCTAATGATAACAGCCGTGAAAAAAGTCACTTGTAAATGGTCCAACACTTATCAGCATTAAAATACACCCACCCGATTATTTGATCAAACTTTGAACGCTTGGCATGTATTTACAAGGGTTGAAACATCACGGGGTCATATGATCGGCATTTGTTGGCTTCTGAACGAGCAAAGTTAATGGAGGAAGCTGGATTTGCTTAATGACGGCATTGATTCACTTAGCAACCATGGGAAAATCCTTGGCCTACTTTTCAAGTAGAATAAGGAAAAGAATGGAATGGGAATATGAATTAATAGAATAGAATAGAATAGAATAGAATAGAATAGAATAGAATGCAGAGTTAGAAGGGTCCTTGGAGGTCTTCTAGTCCAACCCCCTGCTCAGGCAGGAGGCCCTACAATTTCTGACAAATGGTTGTCCAATCTCCTTTTAAAAACCTCCAACGTTGGAATACTCACAAACCTCTGGAGGGTATTTCTAACCGAGAATCCTACTTAGATCAGTGTTTCTCAACCTCTGCAGTTTGAGTGGACTTCAACTCCAAAAATTCTTTTAAAAAAAAAAAACATCCCTGGAGGTTTTTAAAAAGAGATTGGATAGCAATTTGTCTGAAATGGTATAGATAGGAGCTCCTGCTGGAACAAGGGGGTTATTTAATAACCCCTTCAATTAATAAAGTTGGAATTAATAAATTTGGAATACAAATAGCTACATTAATAAAATTGGAATACAAATATGTGTGTGTGTGTGTTTGTGTGTGTGTGTTCGTTCACCACTTGGAGTTGTTTGTAAAATAATAAAGGCAGGATACAAATATATAAATAAATTCCCTCACGGCCCATGTCTATAAATCCAATAAAAAAAGTAAGTAAAAGTCTCCATGTCCATATGCACAGCCCACTCTTGTGAGATTTCATTTTAAGCAGTAAATGCTTTTTATGTCCATTTTGCCATCTTAACTTTCCTTTGATCGCGGTGATTCTAGAAATGTAAGTACAAAGTGATGTAATGAAATAGAGTGAGATCAATATTTGCATTTACCATAAACCCATTAAAATAAATGAATTTAATAATCATTACTAATTTAAGGCCCATTTGGGATATTCTACATGTTACAATTCAACATAGAGAAAATCATATGGACGATTATAATCAATGATCTGATTTATCAAACAGATGAAGTTTTGCAGCAACACAGTCCATTTAAAGAAATTAATAAAAGGATTCTCCCTCAACATCCAAGCAGTAAAAGAGGAAGAGAAGGAGGAGGATTATTTTTTGAGGACCAGAAAAGCACTTAATACTTAATCACAAAACAGAAAAAGAATATCCACAGATGTTTATACCAATGAAAATGTATACATGCAGATAATATCTTTCCTTCCATATGTTTTTGTTTACAAGTAGCAATGAACAAAAGAAACAAATCCTTGTAAATATATTTACGCATCCATTGAAGAAAACATGCTACTTTAAGATGTGAGAGTTGAAAACAGTCATCAATGGGTTAAAACATTATAACACATTTGTTAGAATAAGCAATTTGAGCACTAATTAAACAATCATAATGCACAATAATTAAATCACTGAGAATGTATCGGAACTATTGTGTTTACAAGGAGGTTGCTATGTGACGCAACAATGACAAGAATGTAACAAACTCATGTGTGTGTAAACTACAGTAACCCATTATACTATCTAACCGTTCCAAAAAAAATATTGACTTTGCAAGGTGTCCCTCACTTGCTTTAACATATGACATGGCTTGGAAAATATTTGACATTCACTGATGTAATGAAAATCTGGTTTGGAGCATTGACATTTTGTTTATATTGAAACTTGGGACCCGTTAATACGGAACTGGGTTTTCAGGAGGTTCTGCAATGAAATGCACATTAGGGTTTACATTCTCTTAATTTTATAAGCTCTGTTGCCTCCTGTGTGGTGTTCCAAATCATTGTCCGGAGAGGTAAAGGAAAAGAGGCTGTTGGCAGACTCAGCCATGGGTGGAGAGGAGGCAAAGAAGGGTTTGAAATGGAAGTCCCCTTCACCACGCCGGCCCTGGATAGGTGTAGCGTTCCTAGTGAGCCTGGCAGCATTACCTAGAAGATGTGAGTGAAAGACTTGGTATTAGACAAGGGTTTAAATTTCCTCCCCTGTAAAAAAAAAATAGCAACGTTAGCTACATACATGTCCATAATAAGGGCTAGATTACACTTAAGTCGGAGATCCTTAATCAGAATCTCTCTTTATTTTTAAAGTAAACCATATTACAGCTACAGGTGGCGGGAATCATAACTGTGATGCTAGGGAGAAGTTGCAGAAATCTTTCTTCACAGTTTTCCAGTTTAAATTAAACTCTCAAAGCAATTTTCTCTGTAAGAGAAAATATACCAATATCGACTGGCAACATATTTATTCTGGAAACACTTAGTATTCAGATTGCTTAAAAATAGCTTAGATTCAAAATAATATCTGCTAGGAAAGCCAGATACGTTTGGTAAGTTATTAATAGGAGCACAACATTGTATACAATACTTGTCACATATTTGTCTAACGTCTAGCATCCTTAGCAGTCCCATGTCATTTTAATAATTCTTTGTGTGCACGGATTAGATCCAAGCATTATTCACCATGGCAATAGCAATAGCACTTAGACTTATATACCGCTTCAGAGTGCTTTACAACCCTCTCTAAGCAGTTTACAGAGTCAGAGAGGATATAAGGCTGAGTCAACCTTGAGCCTGGTGAGATCTGAACTGCCAAATTGCAGGCAGCTGGCAGTCAGCAGAAGTAGCCTGCAGTATTGCACTCTAACCACTGCGCCACCACGGCTCATGAAGTGCTTGTGAAGGATCACATTAAAAGTCACCATTCTTACCCAGAGAGAAACCAAAGGCAGCCGGAGGAGGCATTATGGGAGGCTCTTGGCCTGCCTCCTGATTGGCCAGGGCAATATTCCGTAATCTCAGGCTGTCATACAAGCCCTGCAGCTTTTGATACTGACGATTACGCTCCATGAGTTTCTCTGAGAGCTCGGTGAATTTCTTTTTGTATTCCTCCAATACTTTCTTTAAGGAAGAGACTTCACTCTTCATAGACGTCAGCTCCATATCTTTGCTCTGGAGTTGCTGGGTGTAGACTTTCTCCATCTGCTTCAGACAGCCCTCTGCTTTGCTGTAGGTGTATTCTTGATACAAACGCTCTTGGTGGACCTACATGGGTATTAAAGAATAAGTAGAGGTAGACCTGGACTTACGACCACAATTGAGCCCAAAATTTATGCTGCTAAGTGAGACATTGGTTAAGCGTGTTTTGCCCCATTTTATGACCTTTCTTGCCACAGTTGCTAAGTGAATCACTGCAGATGTCAAGTGAGTAATAGTATTTAGGTGAATTTGGCTTCCCCATTGATTTTGCTTGTCAGAAGGTCGCAAAAGGGAATTATGTCATCTTGGGACATGGCCAAGTGTTTGGATTTTGATTACATGATTAAGGGGATGCTGCAAAGCTTGTAATCATGAAAAATTATCATAAGTCACTTTTTCTGTGCTGTAACTTTGAAGAGTCACTTAAAAAACTGTTGTAAGTCGAGGACTACCTGTAGAAAGGGGTAAGCCTTGGCCAGATTTGGATGAAATTACTTTTGTCCTCAATACAGCATTCTATGTGTCTATGGAGATTCTCAATCCTACATCTATCTATCTATCTATCTATCTATCTATCTATCTATCTATCTATCTATCATCTATCATCTATCTATCTTTTCCATTTCTATAGCCACCTATCTCAATGACTCTGCTTGGTTTACAGTTAAAAACAAAAGTGTGTGTGTGTGTGTGTGTGTGTGTTTGTGTATTACAATTAAAAATACTGAAAACCTTTAAAAACAACAAAAATGATACAAACATTCAGACTAAATATACCTAGGAGCGAGATACCCAGCTAGTTTTTTAAGTAAATAATTCTTTCTGACTCAAATTGCCATTACTGGATACAATTTACCTGATATGTCCAGAAAGCCAAAGCCCTAGAACTGATATCCAGAATAATTTCTGGGCGCAACCCAGCTAATACCATGGCTTTATATTCTTCTGAAGGACTGAGCTCTATCCGAACAATGTCCAATTTGCCAGACAAGGCACTGGTGCAAGCTGGACAGACTGCTGGCGATCGACTGAACTCTCCACTGCCATGTTGGTCACAGAAGATATGTGAGCAGGCCGTGACCCACGCATAGCCTGAAAGTGTGATTCGACATTTGCGATAATTGCAGAGAAGCATATCTTCACAGACAGACATATTGCTGAAGCCAAATGTATCCCAAAGGATTCCTGTGGAACAGTTACATAGCATTCACTATACAGTATCACATTGATAGGGAAAAAATATATTACTGTCAATGTTTTTAGATTTCTTATATGGTTTAGCCTCAGCGCAGACCTGAATTTAGAAAAAAAAATTTTTATGATCAGTTGATCAGACTCAGAGATGGCATTCAGAAGGGATTAAAACCATTTCCCCCCCCTTCAAATGCAAACACATTTGCTATCACAGCACAAGAGCGGAGCCCGTGTAATCCTTCTGAACTACATTTCCCAGCATCCCTTATGGCAGCATAATAAAGCTAATAAATTTGCAACATCTGAACAATTAAAGAATTATAAATGGATATGGTGGATCGAAGAAAATAAATGAAGCAAAACAACCTGCCTCAAACAAGCCCAGGTGCCTTTCAAATTCTATTGAAATACTGTTTTTGTCATTCCCAAGCAGTTTGGCCATAAGAGCTGATCCAATATATCTGAAAGAATGAATTTGGTGAAAACAGAAATAACAAAGAGATACTTTAGTCTCCAGAGTATTGTTTCAAAGCAAGGTTCCAAAAGTATGGCTAAGAAGATAGCAATAGCAATAGCACTTATTAAGTGTTATATAGTGCCTCTCTAAGCAGCTCACAAAGTTCAGCCTATTTCCCCCAACAATCTGGGTCTTCGTTTTACCGACCTTAGAAGGATGGAAGGCTGATTCAACCTTCAGCCATTGAGAATCGAACTGTTGGCAACCAGCAGAATTAGCCTGCAATACTGCATTCTAACCACTGTGTCACCACAGCTCATATAAACTTTCTTTCCACACACCCCTCCAATCCACCCCTTTGTTATGGGATTTTTAGAATGAGGGACAATGTCTTAAACTTTACCGAATTTTAAGGCACCAATTTCATCTTTTTAATTCCCTAACGTTCCATCACTACCACGACTGTCTCTCCAGCCCATTATTGATTAGAGGGCTAAACTTTGTCACCGTGGATAATTCCCTCAAACAAGTGCACAAGCAGCAATACAGAAGCAGTACCCTTATTATAGTTGTTTGCAAGAGCATACTAAGAGCCTACTGCTTCTGAACATGAAAATTCCATTTGATTGTCACAGCTTACCACTTTAGAAAACTTGAGCCTCTTGGTTATTATTTTGCCCTAGTTCTTATTATAAATAAATAAAGCCTTGCAGTAATCAATATAATAAAACATGGCTTTATAGAACATTTTTGCCAAACTCCCAGGCTTAGAATAGAAGGATCTGAGTGACACTAGAAAATTATGATGACTTATTTAAGGGAATGAAAACCAAGCCAGCTTAGAAAAATCAAAAAATATTATTAACAGTCATCCTAAATGTGCTTCCCCCCCCTCCCCCCAAAAAAGCTAGCTGGCCTTTCTAGATTTTTCTTTCCTCTTTGAAAGTGTTTTTAAGAACTGAATTAGTTTTTGGGTGGAGAAGCAAAATGTTGTCAAAGAGAAAGAATCAACAAAGTTGCCTTTTTGGAGGGGGGAAAGGAATAGTACTTTTGAGACAACCATTACCTGAATGATTGAGAATGGTGCACTTTTTATTAATGAGAAGAAATGTCTTTTCATAGTGTTGGTGAACATTATTAATATAGACATTATTAATAGCCATTTCTTCTTTTCATTAATAAGTGTGAAAAATACATTCAGCTTTAAAAACACTTGAAAATGCTTGCCATGTTATCCCAAGTCTGTAACAACCCAAAGTCCAACAAGCCAGGATTCCTCTACAGAGAATATATATATATATATATATATATATATATATATATATATATATATATATATATATATATATATATATATATATATATATATATATATATATATATATATATATATATATATATATATATATATATATATATATATATATATATATATATATATATATATATATATATATATATATATATATATATATATATATATATATATATATATATATATATATATATATATATATATATATATATATATATATATATATATATATATATATATATATATATATATATATATATATATAAAAACCCTGTTCTTCTTTTTCCCCATATTGACCCTCATTTTCAAGAGCTGTCTTTTTAATAAATGTTTATTTTTATTTTACCCGCTTAAAATGACTGGAAAGTGTGGGACTTAAGCTAGCTCCTTATAATTTTTTATATAGCAGTACTGAAGTGGGGAAAAGAAGCGAGGGCTACTCAGACCTCCTGTCTTAATATGAGGGGCAAGGAGGATGGCAAATTTATGCAAGAGAAAGCAAAGAGGCACAGCTCTGGCAGAAATAAATAAGGAGACTCCTTGAGATCCTCCAGCCTGGCCCAGCAGTGCTTATGACAGAGCAACGCCCAGACCAAAAACGCTTTTTATCCCTCGGCCATCTTGTAAAGTGGGCCAATTCTTGTAGGCCGCAGTTGAGCCCTTCAAGGCCATTCAGGCCTTTGCGTATGTGTTTTTGCAGGTCGGATTAGGTTGCCATGGATACCTAAGTCTTGAAGGGACAATCTTTCTCTCGCTCTCTATAGAAAAGAGCAGCAATATGAGGGAAGTGGGTGGAAAAGGCGGGAAAAGGAGAGCAGGAAGTGGCCGGTGCGCAAGTCCCACCTCTTCCTCCTCCCTGGGAGCCATTCATTGGCCCTGCCTGCATTTTGCTTAATGGGTTATAAAGAATAGAGAAATTTGGTTTGCAACTATAAATCTTATATATTATGGTCAGGGTTATATATTTTATAGATTATTAATCATGCAAAAGCATAATGATGCAACTACCTCTCTGTTTATGGTAAATAGACTGGAGAGGAGCAATCCAGAGGAAGAAGCATTGATGTTATTTTGTTTATTTTATCTTGTTTGCTGGCGTCTGATAACACTTGACCCAACACAATTAAAAGCAAAAAGGTAGAGAGAGGTTAACACAATTATAGTTTGTTAGCTGGGTTGCTCATGAGAGGACCCTGTGGTTGCAAATAATAGACACAATACAGATACTGGGAGACCTTGACTTAAAATCTTTGGTTTAGTCACTTTTCAAAGTTACAGCGGCACCCCAAAAAAGTAATTTATGACCATTTTTCACACATACAACTGTTGCAGCAGCCAGTGATCATGTGATCAAAATTTGGCTGTTTGCAATGGACTCATGATGGTTTTAGTGTCCTGGTGCCATGTAATCACTTTTTGCAAACTTCTGACAAGCAAAGTTAATGGGGAAGGCAGATTCACTTTAGAACCATGTTACACTGCAGTGATTCATTTAACAATGGGAGCAAGAAAGGTTGTAAAACGAAGCAAAACTCACTTAACAGCTGTTCTTGCTTAGAAACAGAAATTGGGTTCAATTATGGTTGTAAGTGGAAGCAAAGCAGTTGTGAGTCACAACTTTATAATATTTTTGGCGTGGCTGTTAAGTGAATCACACACTTCTTAAATGAATCCAGATTCCCTCATTGACTTTGCTTGCTAGAAGCAGTCTGGGAAGGTCACACATGGTGATCACTTGATCCCAGGATCCTGCAGCTGATGTAAATAATATAGGCTAGTTGCCAAGAGCCTGAATTTTGATCATGTCCAGTAGGGAATCTGCAATGGTCATACGTAGAGGACTGACCACGTCACTTTTTTCAGCACTGTCGTAACTTCAAACTGTCACTAAATGAATGGTTGTCAATTGAAGACTACCTGAATGTTACAGAACTAATCAAGTTGTTGATGAAGGGACTACAAGGAAAGGAAACTATCTGAACGATCTCTTGAATGATTTGAACCTGTCTCAAAGGATTATTATGCAGAACAAATATTTAAGCAATGGTATTGTTACCTCTTGGAGAAAAACCAGGGTGGAAATAAATAATAAATAATTTTTAATGAGATTAAATTCATCCTTTAATATTGTCTAAACTTCTAAATATGATTAGAATCTTTTGTATATAGTATTTTATCATCAATATGACTCTTGGCAGGCTTTTCAATTAATTTTGTATATTTCTTTTGCTATATCATATCTAATAACTATTTGTATTTAAGTTACTGATACAATATTAGGCAATACTTCTGCAAATGTACAAAACATTATCAAATATGCCTTGGCTCAATGACAGCCCATGTGATTGCGCGGCTGGCTGCCACGCGGCGACGACGACCTCGTCTGCTTTTGGGACCCTCGTAAGGGTGAGCCAGAGCTAGGCATTGAACTGAGCTCGGCTATGGAATCCCCGCAGGGGTGCGCCTAAGTTAGGCGGGTCTGGTACTGCCAAGGAAGAACGGACACCATGGTGTGATGAAGAAGGAGAAGGGGGAGGGGGAGGAGGAGGATCAGGAGCCGTAGGTGGAGGATAGGGAGGGGGAGGATCAACAGGTACAGGAGCATACAAAGAGTGTTTATCAGAGGAAGAAACAGAAGGGGGGGTGTGGGAGAAGGAAGTGAATCCTTGGGATAGACAGTATTGAGGGCTGCCATAACACCAAAGGGAGCACGAGGAGGAGAGTGAAAGTAAGAGCCGAGGCATTCCCATGTGGAACGTTTGAGAGTTCCAGTGTCGGGATAACCCGGGCAGTGTTGATAGACATAAAAAAGAAGTTGATCAATATCAGATTTAGAAAGAGGATAGACAGTGGTGCCGTTAATTTTTTGCAGACTATTGGCCTTCTTGATTAAAAGTGAAAGTTCATCACGATGAACGGTATGAGACTTTGAGAGTGAGGTGCCCATACTTACGATTGCGCAAGCCCGCCAGGTGCGTAAGATGGGAATCAAGGCGCCGAACACGTAGACACGGGACTCGGCGAGGGACGTCCGAAAGGCAATTCGGCACGTCGGGGTCACCAGTTGTGATTGCGCGGCTGGCTGCCACGCGGCGACGACGACCTCGTCTGCTTTTGGGACCCTCGTAAGGGTGAGCCAGAGCTAGGCATTGAGCTGAGCTCGGCTATGGAATCCCCGCACCAACCAGCTCAGCGAGATGAAAAGACCTCGACCGGCCGATTGAGACGGTATTTATTGAAAACATACAAAAGGTTTCTGTTTTACAGCGTGTTATTGCATGATTGGTTAAAATACTTGTTACTGGGCAAGCTTGTTCACTTGTTACATATACTTGTTACTGGAAAAATGTTACAGAGCAGAACCTTGAGCAGGCTTTGTGCAGGCTCAGCAAGAATGTGATATCTTTAATGCAGCTAGCAACTTTAAACATAATCGCTATAAGCCCATGTCCAAAGTGGCATTTAGAGTGCATGTATGTTGAAGGCTTGGATGTGTGATTTAAAAGATTCCACATTATATCAAGATGCCCCAATTTTTCGGTATGTCCACCATATATGATAAAATAACCCTATTGATTGGTTGCATTTCCATTTACCAGATCTATTTTTACACAAATTAAAAAATTTAGAACAAAAATACATACTTGGTTGGAAAAAATGATAAAGCAGCATATTGATTTGAAACCTGAAATATTTCTGTTGGGCATTCTACCAGAAAAATATGATAAAAGGACTATGTATCTGGTACTACATACAGTATAACTGTATTATTTAACTGCAACTAGGATTGTATTTGCGCAACATTAGAAAGATGATGAAATACCGCCAGTTGAAAGTATCATTAAGAAAATACTAGACTGCAGAAATGGATAGATTAATGCTTATTATTAAAGATAGAGCAGAAACTGAGTATTTCTTGATGTGGGATGTATTTTATGAATGGTTAGATAATAGAAATAAAAGTTAGAAAAGAGGATACATGAAAAAGAGGGAATGATAATGTGGGGGGACTTTGATGATGAAGATATTATGTATTATTATAATTGTATGGATATATAGTTATATTATTAATAGTATTGTGATGCATATTATAACAAATATGTGGATTTTGATTGTTTAAAACCCTGATACCACAATAAAACATTTTTTAAAAGATGCCCCAATTTTTACTTCATCACTCTGGAATTTGGGCAGATTTCCAAATAGAGCATTCCAGTAGAAAAAGCAGATACTGCTTGTAGTTCAGAATATATAAGTGTAATCATATTCTAAGATTAAGTTAAAGAAATGGTACAGAAGGCAAACAAAAAGTTAATAACCAAAATGATTGGGTTTTATTTTTATTGGTGCAGATAATGAATTGAGGGGATGATTTCGACAGATAACTTAGCGACTGGAGAGAATGTATGTATCTGCATGTATGTCCAGATAGATTATTGTGTTTTGGAGGAGAATTACCAATAATTACTTTCAAATAATTCTACTTCTTCAGATATTCTTTTGCAACCCTTTTAATGTAGAGTATGTTAAAGTAAAGCTAGGAAGACTTGGCATATAAACTGTCTTCTGTTTTCTGGAATTTCACAGCGTCATATTAATTACTGTAATTACCAAAGCACCATGGAGTGGTATACAAGTCTAAGTGCTATTGCTATTGCTATTGCTATTGCCACTGTAATGCTAAATCAGAGAACAACTACAATTAGGGATTAAATTGAGGGTTTTGTAGGAAGTTTAAATTAAATCTAAGGGAAAAAAGTAATTCATACTACTATACTTTATTGTCTTCATCCATGGATACAAAAACAATAAATGATAAACAGAGCCTGAATTATATCTATGCTTATGTTGCAGAGTTATGCATAATATGATTATTCTAATTCTTTTAATTTGCTTTGCAAAATCTTGGTGTTGTGAACTCTTGAATTATTGTTCAGTTGTATTACGTGAGTGTCATTAAATGAAGAACAATTATAAAAATTATGCTTGCTTACATTATGTAATTTTAGCAGGGTTTTTTTTTTTGAAACATTGAATTTCCTTGTAATAGCCAAGCCATGAATATTCTCTTTCTAGAATAATTTTAGAGAGCAATTAAGACTTGGAGTGGATATTTCAATGTGAGGATGAGCAGAAGCCATTGTTTTGTACCTTCTTTCATTCTGGATCCAGTCCTGAGAGTCAACTTAAAATACTAAGAAAAAAAAGCAGACTATTTTACCTTCTCTACTCACTAATCGTATAGCTGGGATAGTTTGAAGTAATGCCAAAAGGGAGTCTTAATTTTATTCTCCAAGAAACAGCACATGGTTTCCTACAGAATTGCTGCAAAATGGATCGTTTCTACTGGTATAGAACCTTTTTTAACCCTTTGGGCTCAGTTGTAAGTGAATTTGCAATTGATCATCCTTGCCGAAAGCTAAGGTATGCTTCATGCCTTTTGCTCTTTGACTCTAATAGTGTTAAAGGAAAAAGGTAAAAATTAAATTAATATTTATATATTTCTATGGGTGGAAAATGTAACTTCTAAATAAAGATGGGGAAGAAGTGATAAAATATGAAAGAGAATAAGTTAACTTTATGCTGGCTGTACAGTGGTGAATTGACTTACCAATTCTGACCTCTGGACAGAACAAATCATATTGCCAATGACGATTTACTAATCTGATGGCACATTCAAATATATTTTAGTCCCGTGATGGCGAATCTGTGGCGCGCAGAGCCCTCTCTATAGACACACAAGCCATCGCCCCAGCTCAGCTCCACCACACATGCACATGCGCCTCCCGCCGGCCACCTGATTTTCTGGTCTCTGCCATGCATGCGCACGGGGGGGCACATGTGGGAGATGTGTGCACGAGGGCTGGGGCAGGGGAGCATGGGGGAGTGCGGCGCACCTCCCCTGTGGCCTGTTTTTGGTCCCAGGAGGCTGCAAGGAGGACTAGGCCCAAAATGGGGTGCGGGGGGTTGCACGTGCATTGCATTATGGGCACAAGGGTGCACTTTCGGCGCATGACAACAAAAAGGTTGGCCATCACTGTTTTAGTCTATCATAGGACCTTGTCACTGCCCTCCTTGCTGTTCATGCAAGTGTAAGTAGATAAATAGGTACCACTTTGTGAGAGGGTAACGATGTTCTGTGTGCCTTAGTGTATAGTCATGCCACATGACCACGGAAACATTTTCAAACCACACTAGCTCCCTTGGCCAAGTAATAGAGATGAAGGCCAACCCCTAAAGTCGGACATAGCTGGACAGGGGAAATCTTTTCCTTTATGGATCTGGCATCCATCCGTGTAAATAACTATATCCTAAGGTTCTGTAGTCCTGAAGTTTCACAGAAGGCAATGTTTGATCACGGATTATACTTTTGGCCTAATTGACTGAAAACATGCCAAGGATTAAAGCAGAAGTGCCCCAAGATTGTTTCTTTCTGCAAACATGGCAGACCCCCAATTTTCAAAACTCTCTACAAGTTTACATTAGTGTTATGGACAAAAAGCAAAACAAAGCAATAGTTGTACTGCATAGTGTTTATTATTTTTACATGGGTTTTAGAAAAGCTGACATACTGGAAACAGAAATGAACAATAACGAGAAGAATTTGATATTTGGCCATGTGGGAAAAGAAACTAAATCTCCACTCTACAATAAACATCCCCTCCATTTTTTTTTCTGTTACGAGGGCAATTTTGGAAAGATAAATAAACAAAAAACAAAAACAAAAAAACAAACACAAGTAACCTTTTGATGACTAGAACTACTCCTAATATTTACTTCATTCAGGAGTTAAACTTAAATCTCAGATTGCAAAGTAGAGTGTGTCACACATTTTTTTTAAATATGTGGGTTTAGGAGGATGAGATAGGAATGGTACAATTCATTCCTGCGTTCCTGACACGAGGATGTTCCACAAACCATTTCCAGAGGATAAGCTCTCCATCTGAAATTGAATTGCGTGTTTCATTATTCTCCCCTAATCTCCCCTCAAGCAATACACTATATACGCCCTGAAATTGTTTCTTGGTTCTTCACGCCAGAGTATCTGCATGCTTCCAGTTGTCTTCTATTGAGGTCGTTTCCCGCCTCTCAGAAGAGCTATGAAGAGGTCTAGCTACAGAAGGTGATTAAGTATTCAGGGTAAGCGTGGTCATCAAAAAAGATCACGAAAACATTCGGCTTGCAAAGGTCGTCCACCAAACTATCGTAGTAGCCGGTTCCCTCTCTCTTCATGGGCGGCAAGACCATATTTGGTTTCCCACAACCATATTCCCCGGTAAGCACACGAGCTTGAAAAATGTATCGGAGCCCTTGGCGATCTGGTTTGGCGTACAATGCAGAACAGGCAGCAGCCACGGAAAAATAAATGCCTTCTCCGTAGATACATTCTAGAAAAAAACAAAAGAGAGCATCATATTTATTGCACAGTTACTCCATTATTTCTCAACAGTTCTGCACACTTTTCTTCCACTTCAGCTTAGAACCATGATGGCAAACCTATGGTGCATGTGCCAGAAGAGGCACGCAGGGCCATATCTCTGGGTACATGAGCCGTCGCCCATTGCTCTTCAGGGTTCTGGCACACTGGCCAGATGGTCTTCGTGTGCGTGGGAGCGTCAGAAACTGGAAGAGCAGTTGCCCAGTGTACATGCATGTGCCAGGCGGCTGCTCTTCCGGGTTCCAGTGTGCAAAATGCACACCAGCCACCTGGTCTTTCGGTTTATGGCACATATGCACGCTCAAAAATCAGCTGACCGGTGCACATGTACTAGCCGGGAACAGGAAGATCATCTTCCAGGCGCACACATGTGCACCTGGCACCCGCTCTTCTGGTTTCTGGCATGTGTGCATGTGTGCGCACGCTCCCATTTTGGCATGGTGCTGAAAATGTTCGCCAGCACTGGCTTACAACTTAAAAGACTCACTGGTGTCATTTCACTTACCATATTTTTCGGAGTATAAGACGCACCTTTTTTCCCTCAAAAAAGAGGCTGAAAACCTGGGTGCATCTTATACACTGAATGCAGCATTTTTTGCCTGCTGAAACTTCGTCCCCTTCACCAAAATGAAAGTTAGGAAGCTTTCAGACAGCTCCTGGGGGCTGGGGAGGGCAGAAATGAGCGAAAAATGGGCCGTATTTTTGCTCAATTTTAACCCACCCACCCACCCACCCACCCTAGCCACCAGGAACACTCGATAAGCTTCCTAAAAGCCATCCATGCCCCTTTTTTTTATAAAAACGGGGACCATTTTTGTGAAAAATGGGCCAATTTTTGCTCCTTTTGCACACACCCCAGGAGCTGTCAGCACTTTCCAAGTCTCCTGAAGGCTATTCATGCCCTTTAAAAAAAAGAAAAACGGGGCCATTTTTGTAGAAAAACAGGCCATTTTTGGGAGGTTTGCAGAGTGCAAAAACTTTTTTTAAATTTGCCTCTTCAATATCTTGGTGCATCTTATACTCCGGTGCGTCTTATACTCTGAAAAATACGGTATTTATTTTTTTGTACAGGTGGACTTCGACTTATGACCACAGTTGAGCCCCAAATTGCCCATTGCTAAGCAAGACTTTGTTAAGTGAGTTTTTCCCCATTTTTGCAACCTTTCTTGTCACAGTTGTTAGTGAATCACTGAAGTTGTTAAATTAGTAACATAGCTGTTAAATGAATCTGGCTTGCCCATTGACTTTGCTACTCAGAAGATCCCAAAAGGGGATCAAGTGATGCCGGGACACTGCAACTGTCACAAATATGAGTCAGTTGCCAAGTATATGAGTGTTGATCTTGCGACCATGGTCGTAAGTGTGAAAAATGGTCATTAGTCACTTTTTTCAGCGCTGTTGTAACTTTGAATGGTCACTAAGAAAACCAATGTAAGGCAAGAACTACGTCTATTTGTACTTATAAAAAATATGGTCAGAATGCCATGAATTTACACATATACGACCAGTGTGGGTTTTCGATTATTCATGAACCTCTGATCTTGCATTAGATCTTGGAAATGTGATAAGATTTAATGAGGTCAAGAAAGTGTTTTCAGTCCTCCTAAACCCAGATGATATGCACATTTAGAAGCAGTAACATGTAAAAGATGAATATTGGTCTATGGAATTCATCTTTCCAGGACATTTCTCAGACATTAATATGGAATTAAGGAGAAACTTCCTAATAGGGAGGACAATTAACCAATGGAGCAGCTGGCCTTCAGAAATTGTGGGTGCTTCATTACTGGAGGTTTTTAAGAAGGGACTGGACAACCATTTGTCTGAAATTGTATAAGATCTTCTTATTGAGCAGGGGCTGGACTAGAAGACCTCCAAGGTCCCTTCCACCTCTATTCTGATTGATTGATTGATTGATTGATTGACGTTAGTACGGCTCAACCTCTGAGCTTCCACTAGAAAGCAAACCAAAGTTATTGGAAAGAAATAAGCTTTCTCCATCAGCCAGAGGGCAGGGTATCCTTTCGGTTTTGGTTTTTTTGTTCTAAAAACAATGTACGTTACAGTGCTACAAATCTAAATAGTTTGAGGTTTCTACTATTCAAGAAATAGTTTGATTTTTGTACTTGAAACAAAACTCTTCCCCTGGTGGACCCTAGGAAACAACCGATTTGTATTTGCTGAATATTCAGAATTTGAAAGCTATCCATTGTAATCCACCCCAATCTTAAATTTCTTCTCCTACGTATGAGTTTCTCATGTTATCTATATCTCCTTGAATTATGCAGATAATATTCCTTCTTCTGGTTCCCCACCCTTTTATTGTCTCTCTTCTACCAACCTTTGATGTGTGGATAACACAAGCCAGCAGAAAAATCATCGTATTTGGACCAACCTGGATTATTTACTGGTCGATTTATTTGTTCAAGAGGGATAAACTAGGCAACTTTTGGGAAAGAGCAATAAAAAACTCCCTTTCAGTCTCTTACGTTTTCTAAAAGCATTTTTGAAGCCAATATCACAGACAGAGGAACAGTTTTCTGGCAGCGTCCCATGATAGAGAATGAGTTCGTTCTGTTTCCCTTCAGGATTTCTCTTCTCCATCCAGCCTTTTTTCCAGCAATAGGAAACCCACAAATAGATGTTTTGGATTCTCTCTATCTATAAGAAAGAGGCAAAGACCTTGGTGAGTCATTTTATTTTATTGAGCCTTGTTTGCGTGAGTGAGTGAGTGAGTGAGTGACTGAGTGAGTGACTGACTGACTGACTGACTGAGTAAAAAGAAAGAAGGAAGGAAGGAAAGAAGGAAAGAAAGAAAGAAAGAAAGAAAGAAAGAAAGAAAGAAAGAAAGAAAGAAAGAAAAGAGGAAGGAAGGAAGGGAAGAAAGAAAGATGAAAGTAAAGAGGGAGGGAGGGTGGAAGAGGGAGGGAGGAAGGAGAGAAAAAAGGAAGGAAGGGTTGGCACAGAGGTTAAGAGTGTAGTATGACCCGAGTATGAGCTGAGATATGAGCCGAGGTGGCGCAGTGGTTAGAGTGCAGTACTGCAGGCTACTTCAGCTGACTGCTAGCTGCAGCTCAAATCTCACCAGGCTCAGGGTTGACTCAGCCTTCCATTCTTCCGAGGTGGGTAAAATGAGGACCCAGATTGTTGGGGTCAATAGGCTGACTCTGTAAACCACTTAGAGGGGCTGTAAAAGCACCATGAAGCAGTATATAAGTTTAAGAGCTATTGATATTTCTAAGAAAGAGAGAAGAAAGAAAAGAAAGATTCTTAAAATTGTAGATTGAGAAAAGTATAAGAGAATTGACCTGTAGTTTTGTGACTTTTTGCTATCATAAAATATCTCCCACTTTATCATGAAATGAGCTGTATCAAATCTCAACTTTAAAAGAAAGCATTTAATTGTATCATATGTATATAATGGTATTATATGATTGGTCTCTCCTGCTTAAATAATCTAAAATTACTGTAAAATTACTCTGTCTTTTTCCCTACTTTGTGTTTATTCTGTGCTTCTTATCTATTATAGTCTGAAGTTTATACACTGATTTAGAGAAGGGGATGCCTTAAAAAATGCATACTAGCTAGGGAATTCTGGCAGTTGAACTCCAGACATCATAAAATTGCTAAGGTTGGAAAAGACTGGTCTATATTAATTAATCTTAATAGCAAATCGATCACCACTTACTTTGACAATTTTGTAGCGCCCAGCTGTCTGGCTGAAATTCTTCACCACATCCTGATATTCCTGCGAATATGGCTGCAGTTCCACTTTCTTAACTAAAGATCCATCCATGGCTTCCCAGAAAGGAGCAATATTCTTGTCTGCAATAAATAAATGGATTGAATAAATGAATAAAGGAAGAAAACTAAGGTCCCCTCATGATACACTGTATAGGTGGGAAGAACATTTTTGACCAGTTTAGATCCAAGATCTGTACATCATTTGGATCAGCTATAAAAGATTAATGGAGAGAAACCATTCAACCATACAAATAATTTGTCTTTCAAACTGAGCAAGGGCAAAATGTCTTTGGCAGGAGAGTTTCTCTGCTACAAATTTTATTAGCCAGCCTTGTATTATATTAAACATATTATATATGCATGCCATGCATTATATAGTATATGGAGATTATAATATGCATGAGTTTTTCTCAAACATGGCAACTTTAAGATGGGTGAACTTCAACTCCCAGAATTCCCGAGCCTGCCATTTTGGGTGGGGAATTCTGGGAGTTGAAGTCCACCCATTTTAAAGTTGCTAAGGTTGAAAAATACTGTATTGTATTGTATTGTGTTGGGTTGGGTTAGGTTAGGTTGCGTTGCATTGCGTTGCGTTGCATTGGGTGAATTGCATTGCGTTGCGTTGTGTTGCATAGATTACTGACTAAAGCCTTTTTTCACATATACTCTTGGCCATATCCTCAAAGCAACTTTATAACCCATTTGAAAATATCCATGATTTTCATTTTGCTAAGCTGAGTTACTAAGGTAGACCACATTTTAAAAAGGGATGTCAAACCTTTTACTGAATATTGCTGAAATCTTACACATGTTTTCCCTCAGAGAAGAAAATTTAGATTGGAATTTGGTAAGTCAGAATTAACTGACAACACTGTTTGTTTATTTATTAGCAATGTTGTGTTAAAAAATATCTGTCGATTTATCTAAGTTAAAATACAACTAAAATAGATTCTTGGCATATAAAAGAAAGCAACCCACTAAAGAATGGAGTTAGAAAAAGAAGAGAAAACGGGGATGATACAAGAAATAAGTAGATTTTTTTCCATAGAAAATGCAATTAAAAGGGTGATACAGACAGGATGAATACAAAATATCTACAGGCCCTCACATCCTAGAAACAAATGTTTCAGTGCCTTCCCTCAGGACGCCATTATAGGGTATTGCATGCCAATACCAATAGACACAAAGACAATACTCCCCCACCCTGCCATCACTCTGCTAAACATCTAATTCCCACAACTCTGCCTTTTGCCTAAGGATATTTACCCACTTAGTAGGGCTGTGTTGCTATTATCTTTCTCATTGTTCCTATTAACTTCTCCTATTGATATCTTATGATTTATCACTTTGTATCTTATGATTTATGATTGTATTTTATGATTCATAATCTATTACTCATCACTTCGTTGAGAAATTCTTTATGCGTCCAATCACACCTGGCTAATACAGAATTATATTCCATTCTACTCTACTCTACTAAAATTATATGCATTTTTATATTGCACTAAATACTATTTATCTTTTTAGAAAATCCATATTAGTGATCCGCGGGATTTAAAATTATGAATTTAGTGGTCCCTGACTTCCAAAAGGTTGGTGACCCCTGCTCTATTCCGTGTTTCTCTTATTTTGGGACCAAAAATAAGCACAAGGACTTATTTTCAGGGGGGGTATTTTTTTCCCCATGTTCAAAAGGCCCAGTTCTTCTACTTGCTCACGGCAGAGCAGGAGACTGCGCTATGGATCAGTGCTGCCGCTGCAAGGTGGGGGAGTTTCCCCAAACACCCCGCACCATCTTACCTTGGGTCCTACAGCCAGGCCACCCATATCCCGATTGCAGCATCACGGCCTCAGCACCAGCGCCAAGACGCCGCTCAATCTCCTGCTCCTTTGGGGCCGCGAGCAAGCAGAAGAAGTGAACCAGCGGCCCAGGGGTGGGTTCTGGCAGTCGCTACTGTCAATTTGCTCACGACCACCCCATGTGTCCGCACGCTTTATGCTCGCTGCATGCGCATGCACAATACAAACAAAATTGCTCTGCGCATGCACAGAAGCAAAAAAAGCAAGATGGCAGTGCCTACAGCGCCACCCAGAGAACCGGTTCAGGGGTGTGGCAGGCCTGAGTCACTGCCGGTTCCAGCCACCCAGGCCGCTAAACCACTACCGGTTTGGCCGAACCGGTCCGAATCGGTAGGAATCCACCCACTGCAGTGGTGACATGGGCTCCTGCTGCATATGGCTGTTGGTGCCGGTGCCGTGAGGCAGGTGTCAGGGGGTGGAAGACCTGGCTGTGGGGGCCCTGAGGTAAGCCAGTGTGGGCAGTGGTGGGATTCAAAACATCTTACTACCGGTTCTTTGGGTGTGGCTTTGTGGGCGTGGCATGGCTTTGTGGGTGTGGCTTTCTGGGCATGGCAGGGGAAGGATACTGCAGAGTCCCCGTTCCCTCCCCACTCCTGGGGGAAAGTTACTGCAAAATCTCCATTCCCTCCCCACCCCACTAACCGGCTTTCCAGCGGCATTCTCCTGTTCAGGGCAACCAAAGAAGATCAGCTGGGAGGCAGCAGGGGTGGGGCCAGACTATTTGCTAGCAATGTTCCCTCTAATTTTTTTTCAGTGTGTGCAGAAAAGTATACTGTTTGAGCAGCACATTTTCATGCCTGAGCACCTGATTTTTTTTTAGCCATGATTGCCATCAGAGCAGATGTTGGGGAGGGGGGCAAGGAGGGAAAGCATCCCCTCCCTCAGAGCCCCATGAAGGAAGGAAGGGAAGGGAGGGGGAGGGAGGGAAAGGAAAGGAAATGGGAAAGAAGAAAAGGAAAGGAAAAGAGAAAAGAAAAGAAAAAAGAAAGGAAAGGAAAAAGTGAAATTAGTTAGTTAATTACATAGTGAAATTAACACCAACAGTAGCATCCTGTCTAATTGTATTTATCAAACAAAAGAAATCAAGCAGGGTGATAGATTGCAGAACAGCTTTCAGAAGTGAGTGTCTTATCTGAGCAATATGAAGACCTTTTCTTGAGCTTTATTTCAGGAAATCAAAAGAAAGAATAATCACTATGTAGTGAGCAGACTAACTAGTTCACTTCCAAAAACTACAGGAAACACATGACATTATAGAAAAACAGAAAAAAGTTCTGTTTTTTTGGCAGCAATCTGCTGTGCAAGTCACTCAGTAGTGATTCATTAGCACTTCCTCAGTTATCCTGCATTAAAAAAAAAGCTAGCAGAAAGCCCTAACATTATCTGATTTAGGCTAGCAACATCAAAAGGGCTCTGAAAAAAAAATCCAGAGAGATGAGGATTCTGCTTCCATCATTAAAGAGAGCTGTCAATTTGCAATTATCAAAAACAAGATACCATTTATTTGGCCTCTGCACCAATCCATCCTCAAAATTTTGCCCCATATTCATGAGAAGTAGAAATCACAGGATGAAAGGTATGGGACTTGAGTTTATTTATTAGATTTTTATCCCACCTTTATTACTTCATAGGTAACTCAAGAAAGTGAACATACATAATACTTGGGTATGGAGAAAGGAAGGGAAATGGAAAAGAAAAAGGGAAAAGGAAAGGAAAGGAGACAGGAAAGCAAAAGAGAAAAGAAAGGAAAAGAGAAAGGAAAGGAAAAGGAAAAGGAAAGGAAGATAGAAGAATGACAGAAAGAGAAAAGGAGAGAGTGGAATGGTACTGCTCAAAAACCAAGTCTCAAGATCCCGTGGATCCCTTTGGCTCAGGCAGTCCAATTCCCCGCTGCTTCCCTCTCTCTGCAAAGCGAAGGGATCTCAGAAAGGCTGCCTAGCCCAGAACGGGACTTCAGAAGACGCAATGCCTGAGAAACCCCGGATGTGCAGGGAAACGCAGGCTACAACCAGCGAATCACATTTTCCCAGGAACCGACCAATGAGAATTCTCCCTTCCGCAGCGTCATCAGTCTCCGGGTAGAGTCTTCCTTGATTTGACCAATCACCAGATGGAGGAGAGAGTTCGGTGCAGAGAGAGAAGGGAGGGAGGGGGGATGTTTTCAGTCATATTTTAAGACATTAAAAAACACTGCGCGCAGTTTGAAACTTCTGCGCGGTGTTTTTTTTGTTATGTGCACGGCTGCGCAGGCACATAACAAAGCTTAGAGGGAACAGTGCTTGTCGGTTCTCCGAACAACTCAAAATTTCCACTACAGGTTCTCCAGAACCTGCCAGAACTGGCTGAATACCATATCTGAGTGTGGGGGCAGCTCCACTATCCCTTGCCTCACAGCAGCGGCACTGCAAACAACCAGAAGGAATGGGTGGCCAAGCAGCTGGGCAGGCATTTAAGTAGGTTGTGGGTAGGGCTTATATTAAGTGCATGCATAAAAACATGCTAGGGCTTATTTTTGGGTTAGGTCTTATTTTCAGGGAAAACAGAGTATTTATTGTATTCTATTATTCCATTCCATCCCATCCTAAAAAGAGAGTTTTTAATAAAGTAAGATACATCTTCTCACCCCATAAGCAGATCTCTCTCCTTATCTTGAATTTTCTCTTGCCTGGGGTTAAGGCTTCGGCCTTGGGAAAGTTAATCAGCAGCTTTTCTCCATCCCATGGGACTAGTGCCTCCGTTTTCTTCTCGGCATATGCCTCCTCCAAATAGCGATTGGTTAGTATGTCAAAAGTAGACCATCCGTCATCGGATTTATGATGCCAACGGACAGTCTGGTACAGAAGCTTGGAAACTGTCTGTTCAGCTTGAGCATTTTGGATCTTTGCAACGACAAGTTCCTCCAGCTTGGTGTAAATTTTCCTGGAAACATTTTCAACATCTTTTTGAGAACCAAAAATACAAACCGCTTTTTCTCTTAGGCGATGGAAGCCAACCGGATACTGAGGCAAGATAATTTTGCAAAGGTCTTTAAGGCTGTCGTCACTGATGGTTGATATCTCAGCACTACAGATGGTTTCTTTGTGGAATTTGGCAATAAAATCTGACAAATGCTGCTTCAATGAAGTGACATTGCTTTCAATGCCCACTACATGGATCAAAGCCTTGTGATCCTCAGCTAAGCCCTGAAGAGAGAAGAAAAAAGAATATTATTTAGTAAGAACAAAAAAAATGCGTTAGAAATGTGGATGCCAGATTTGATTTGCCTTGCATTTGTGTCAGAAGCGCCACGGCGCTTCCGGATTGACAGGATTAGCCAATGACATCACTGTTGTCTGGGCAACACCTAGTAGGGGCCTCCTTTCAATAAGTTATGCACATGCTCAGTGTGTCAAAAAAGTTAGGTAAGGGAACAGTGGGGGGGGGGGAGAATCCGCTGTGCTGCTTGATTTATATTAGCAGGATTTCCTGCTTTTGAGCTAAATCACGTGGCACAGCTGATTGTTGGAAAGACGATCATTTCATTTATTTTACTACTGGTTTGAGCAAACCAGTAGCGTTTTTACTACCAGTTTGGGCAAACTGGTCCAAACTGGTAGCATTTCACTCCTGCTCCAACCCCGGTGTCCTAATCACACGTTCTGCCATGTTCCTCAAGTTTTAATGTATGTTTCTAGAACTCAATGTACCAGAATTATTCCCAATTCCATTTAGACAACTACTGCGAAACTAATCTAACGAAAAACAGTTCTAGTACTGAGGAAACATCCAATCAATCATTAATCAGGAAACTTGTACTGCATGCCTCAATGACACAAGCTCAAGGCCTGTTTGGTATAGTTGTTAAGGTACTAGGTTAGGAACTGGGAGACTGTGAGTTCTAGTTCTGTCTTGGGTACAAAACTTGCTGGATGACTTTAAGCCACTCACTCCCTCTCAGCCCTAGGAAGCAGGAAAATGGCAAACCTCTGATATCTTGCCCAGAAAACTGCAGGAACTAGCCAGCATTGATTTGAAGACAAATATACAAAAGAAGGGAATGAATGCCGGTAGTCCGTGACTTACAACTATTTCTTTAGTGACCAAAGTTACAATGGCACTAAAAAAAAGTTACTTGGGACCTTATTTCACACTTACAACTGCCACAACATGGGAATATAGTAGTGGTGGGATTCAAAATTTGTTACTACAGGTTCGGGGTGGTGGTGGGGAGAGGCTTTGTGGGCGTGGCTTTGTGGGCGTGGCAGGGGAAGGATACTGCAAAATCCCCATTCCCTCCCCACCCCACTAACCTGCTTTCCAGCTCCCTTCTCCTGTTCAGGGCAACAAAAGAAGATCAGCTGGGAGGCAGCTGGGGCGGGGCCAGCCTATTAGTTCTCCAAATTGCTCAAAATTTCCACTATCTGTTCTTCATAACCTGTCAGACATGGCTGAATACCACCTCTGGAACATAGTCATGTGATGAAAATTTATTGCTTAGTGGCTGGCATATATTTATAATGGTTGCCAGTTTCCTGGGATCACGTGATCACCTTCTGTGATGAGCAAAGTCAATGGGAGGTCAGATTCACTGAACAACCATGTTACTAACTGAATACCTGCAGGGATCTACTTAACAACAGTGGGTAAAAAGGTCATAACATGAAGCAGAACTCACTTAACAACTATCTTGCTAAACAAATTTTGGGCTCAGTTGTGTTTTTAAGCTGAGGACTATACACACACAGAGAGAGACTATACAGAAGGACACAGAAGAACAACCAGCTGTTGCCTTAAAAACACTACCCTGTTTCCCCGAAAATAAGACCTCCCCAGATAATAAGCCCAACCGGGCTTTTAAGCGCATGCACTAAAATAAGCCCTCCCCTGAAAATAAGCCCTCCCCAAAAATATTGCAACACAGCAGCAGCCATGAGGTGACCACACTCGCCGCCTCCTGCAGCTCAGAAATAATAAGGCTTCCCCAAAAATAAGGCCAAGCGCTTATTTCGGGGCTCAAAAGAAAATAAGACCCTGTCTTATTTTTGGGAAAACATGGTACTACTTACTTGAAAGGCTCCACCATTACTAGAGAGGTGACTCTCCTGGGTTTGCATCCTGACAATACAATTCTGGGTTTCTGCCATGTTTTTCAGCAGATCTGCCCCATCTTCAGAGAAGTAAATGCATAATGCTTTCTTCTTCAGAGGTATCGTACCAAACACCAGAGAATCCAAATCTTTCTTGATCACAGGAATGGCTTCCTTCACAAATTTCCGGAGTCCTTTCACTTTCAGAAACAACCCATCATCATCTTGCTTGAATTTGATGTTTACCTTCAGGTGTTCCCAATTCATAATGTGAAGGACATTCTCCGCAGCTAATATTAATTCTGGTTTAGTAAGCCTCATACTTTCTTTCAATGGGGAATTATCTCTGAAGTACTCCTTGATATTTTCTTCTACCACAGCAGTCTGAAGAGAAGGGCCAACCACAGTCACCTGACCGGATGGAATGTAATGAACGGCAACTTCCTTATGCAACTTTAATCTGTTTAACATGTCTTCCCACTCTGGCTCCTCAGTGGCCCATTGCAACTGATGTGTAATTTCCACGGTCTTCTCACACACCTGTTCCATTAGAATCTTTTCAGCTTCTTTGATTTCACCAACGCTTAAGCCACCAACTTGGACAATTTCAGTGATCTCCAAAATGGCGGGGATGTTCCTTTCCCAAAAAAAGCCATTGTGAAAGAGCTCGTCCCATTGGGCCTTGACAAACTGAAACTGGAGTTCGGAGAGAGAGACCGGTAAAAATTGAAAACCACTAAAGAGTTCCTCGAAGTGCCGCCTCAGGTCTGCCAACTTCTGACGGGGACCTCTAAATAAGATAGTTGTTGGATTTTTGGCCAAGACTTCTGTACTTACAAAAGAGCTTGTTGGAAATCTCTTCTGGAACACGCTTTCTTTTATAAGAATATAAGGGATTGACTCATACTCAGCTTTGACTTTAATTATTTCGGACTGATATTTCTCAATCCTTCTATGAACAGCTTCCAGAACATTCACCACATCTTTCTGGAAACCACAAATCTGGATTTCATTATCCTGCAACCAACGGATGTCTACAGGAAACCTGTGGAATATGTTGCTAAGGAACTCATCAATGCTCACATTTTTAAACGTGGCAATTGCTTCATGACAGATTGATATTGTACAGAACTGTGCAAAGAGACCTGTCACAATTTTCTTCAACAAGTTCATGGGGCTCCATTTGCCCATTACATAAATTGCCTCTGTCAAGCCTGTATCAAATCTCTAAAAATAAAGAAAATTGCATATTAGAGACACAACAGTTCTTGATATGATCGATAACGTAACTCCTAAAATCAGTGTGAAATCTGCCCTCGAGATTCACAGCTGACAAACAAATTCTTCCTGTCAGTATCACTGATAATATTCCATCTTGGCCTACATCACTTTTTAATAAACTTCTTTAAAAAAAGTTTTTTTAACATTTATTTTCAATTTAAAAAATATAAACATCCCGTCTTTCCATGAACATATATTTTGCATTCATCCATATGTATAAGCATGGGTGATTAAAAAAAAAAAAAAGCAAATAGAAACTATAAAAAATAGAATATACTTACTTCTTTGATGGAGTCCTCATTCATGATGCTCTTCCAATCATCGGAGTCTTCCGTTTTCATCCTAGCAATGCAGCCCAAATTCCAAGCCATGGTCTTGAGTAGGCCTGCTCCAATTCCAAAGACATATTCTCTGATAATTCTCCTCCTTAGAGTTATGATATCAAGCACCAAAGAATCCAAATCCTTCTTGATGGCTGGCATGGCTTTTTTCACGTATTTTTGAAGGCCTCTCACCTGCAGTACGGAAGGCTGACTGTCCACTTCGAGTGCAATGTTCATGCTAAGTTGTTCCCGGCCCATTATATGAAGCAGATCCTTCCCGGCAAAAACTAATTCCGGTCTAGTGAGCCTCACTTTTTCTTCCACTGGAGAGTTCTCCCTCAAATATTCCATAATAGATTCTTCTACTTGAAAGACCATGGGACAGAAACCCACCAGAATCACCCAATCAGGTGATACGTGATGAATGGCTACTTCCTTATGAGCTCTCGAATGTTGCTGCAGCAACAGCTTCCATTCTGGACACTGGGTAGCCCATGCCACGTCCTCTGCAATCTCCACAGACCTTTCGCACAGCAGCTTCACGAGGAACTCTTTGGCTTCCTCCATCTTGTCCAAGTCTAGGCCAGCAATCTGGACAACCTCAGAGAGCTCCAAAACAACTGGGATACTCCTCTCTAGGAAGAAATGGCTGTAGAAGGCTTTGTCCCAATGTGCCTTCACAAACTGCAACTGGAAATCGGACAAAGGGACAGGAATGATCTGGAAGCTGTCCAAGAGTTCATTGAGGCGCCTCTCCGCTTCCTTGACTCTCTGACGGGATCCCCAGAATCTGATAGTTGCTGGAGTCTTGGCAATAATTTCAAGCTCTATCATAGGATTGGATGGGAGCAACTCCTGAAGTGCAGCATCTTTGGCAATTGTATACCACAGTACTGGTTCAGCGGCGCACTCCCAGCTGACTACTTCCCTTTGAGAGGCCTCGTGGGCGAGGTATTGTAAGAAGCAATTTATCTCATCCCACAGGCCTACAAGCCACATTTCATCAAGGATGTAGATCCTGAGGGATCTGAATCTCTTCACAAGTCTTGGGTGGTCCATCAAGACTTTTAGAATCTCTACTCGTGTCTCACAATGGAGCCCATACTTCTTCCTCACGAGCTCAAAGTTTTCTTCTAAGTCAAGCAGCTGCACAGGTTGATGGATGGCCTGGAAAGTCAACAGTCTCCAATCCAAGTCTACCTGGATGGCATAGCCAGCCTTCTTCAGTTGCACTTGAAATTCATTGAAGGCACTTGAGTTTTCCTCAAGATACTGGAGGAAAAGGAGTTCTTCCATATGACACGACCCCACCGTCTCTGAAAGAAAGATGGAGGTCCAGGAACATTAGGCCAGGTTGCTACCACCATCTGATTTTCTTCTCAATTTCCCTGCTCCCATATTGAAATACTTAAAGGGAAAATACCTTCTACAGGAATTTGGGAAGGAGGAAAAGTTTAGAAGTTTAGTTGTAGAGGAAAAAAAAAACTCAGTTTGCTACGTTGTGACTGTCTAATCATGCTCTCAAGTTCACTTCAGTTGGCTAGATTCAGGGAATCCTCAACATACCACTGAAGTTGGGACCAGAATTTCTATGGTTAGGATAGGATAGGATAGGATAGGATAGGATAGGATAGGATAGGATAGGATAGGATAGGAGGGCAGGGCAGGAGAGGAGAGAGAAGAGAGGAGAGGTTAAGACAGGACAGGATAGGCAAGACAGGACAAGATAGAAGAGGACAGACCAGACCAGACCAGAATAAGACAGGACAGGACGCAGTAGGACACACAGGGCAGGACAGGACAGGACAGGACAGGACAGAATAGAATAGAATAATAGAATTGAAGGAGACTTTGGAGGTCTTCTAGTCCATGGACCATGTTTGATTGGAACCCTATTGTATGATCTGCAGAATTCTTCGAGATGCTGCTAACTAGGCAGCGTTCCTAAAAAAAATTCTTTCAGAATTTTTTTATTGTGGCATTAGTTAGGTTGATCCGAAAGTACTCTATGCATAATGTGGGCAAACCTGAAATAAACCATGCAGCCATCTCAGTTGGGGAGGAATTAGCATAAGAAATAGCAAGTCACTGGTAAGCCGACATTTGTTTCAATCCTTCATAATAGCACTCAGATTTATATACCACTTCACGGTGCTTTTACAGCCCTCTCCAAGCATTTTACAGAGTCAGCCTATTGCCCCAAACAATCTGGCTCCCTATTTTACCCACTTCGGAAGGATGGAAAGCTGAGTCAACCTTGAGCCCCGTGAGATTTGAACTGCCAAATTGCAGTCAGCCAGCGGTCAGCAGAAGTAGCCTGCAGTACCGCACTCTAACCACTGCGCCACTGTGGCTCATAGCAACAGCACTTAGGCTTATATACCGCTTCACTGTGCTTTTATAGTTCCTCTCTAAGCGGCTTACGGAGTCAGCCTATTGCCCCCCCTCAACAATCTGGGTCCTCATAATAGGGGAAATAGATTTTGAGGGGTGCTCTCTGAGCTTGGTTGTATGTAACATCATCAGTGCCAAAATATTTAATTATTTAAATGAATTATTTTTGTTTGTTTGATATACCAAACAACATATTTCACATTTAATGTGACTGTTATAAATGAATCCATATATTTCACTGTTCAGGTAATCAAAATGAATGAATGGACCAAAGAATGAATCCTCCCCCCCCCCCCCGCCAAAGGGGAAAAAATAATAGAAAAATGCATAAACTTGACAAAAAATGAGAACGGTGGGCAGAAATTCATTACAGCAATAGATTTGCAGCAGAGTTTTACATTGCATCTTATTAGAAATAAGGAAAGGTCCCTTCCAATTCTGTTATTGGGAAACCTTCAAAAATGAGGCCAAATTTTTTTTTTGCAAAAGAGCTTTTTTTTTTCCCCTATCAAGGCAACCCAGCTAAAATCTAGTGTGCCTATGCTGCCATCTAGTGGATAACCTTGCTAATAATTTATAACTTACTGTATAAGTACAATACAACACAATACAATAGTAGAGTTGGAAGGGACCTTGGAGGTCTTCTAGTCCAACCCCCTGCCTAGGCAGGAAACCCTATACCGTTTCAGACAAATGGCTATCCAACATCTTCTTAAAGCCTTCCAGTGTTGGGGAATTCACAACTTCTGGAGGCAAGCTGTTCCACTGATTAATTGTTCTCACTGTCAGGAAATTTCTCCTCAGTTCTAGGTTGCTTCTCTCCTTGATTAGTTTCCACCCATTGCTTCTTGTTCTACCCTCAGGTGCTTTGTAGTTTCAGTAGTGCTTTTTCAAGAAGCAACTTGACCTGGTTTTTCTTTGAAGATGTTTCGCTTCTCATCCAAGAAGCTTTTTCAGCTCAAAGAAAAACCAGAAAGTCCAACAAAAAAAGTCCTCCTGCAAAAGCATCTTCAGATTAACACTGATCTGGTTGACTGAGAATCTCCATAGATACTGTATAGTTAGTTCTTTCATTTGTTTATCAATTTTCCATCTATATCCCCATGGGACTATTGAAGGCGGGCTTATGATAAGGGAGAAAAATGAAAGAAGTGTAAACAGAACATAGGTAACATAATAGGACAATAAAATAAACAAAGGAACACAACAAGAATAAATACATCAATATGGCAACTATACTAATTTGATTAATTTTAATTTTGGCTATTTTAGGTGGTTAGCATGCTGTGCAACCCAGCCTGCTCAGTTTATTCATGATTCAAATATATATTATAAATCCAGAAAATGAGATAATAATCAGGTTAATCATATTGTCATACTATTTAAATCATTCCCACATTTTTTGATAGTTGGAGAATTCAAGAATAGCTTTGTCCATTGCTTATCATTTCCTTAGCATATAATGATAACCATCATGTAGCACAATTGAAAACTGAAAGTCAAATTAATACATGTATGGAGTAAGAACAATCACATTCCCAGACATCTGTGTTGTGTCTCATTGTTACAGCAGTGAGAATTGCAGTCTTACCTGCAGCAAAAGAAAGACAATCTTCTACCTGTTAAGACAAAAAGACATTTCAGTTGGACAGTTAAATGAAAAGTAAAGTTATTCTAAAGCTAGCACATTTCTTATCTATTTAGAAATGGAATTATTTATAAAACTTATATGCCACCCTTATCAGAGTGACTGATATCCAGAAAGTAAGCACTCTATTGCCTGTTTTGTGGCTCAGTGGCTAAGACGCTGACCTTGTCAATCAAAAAGTTCAAGCTATTTAGCTCTCATCAGCTAGCCATACCCTTCCTGGGATTAAAGCCTTGGCTCTTTTTACATATTAGGCAGTTGTATTAGCCTCTAAGCCACAAGCTCTTCTCCCTTATCAGCTGAGCCAAGGAAATTATTAAGTGTTATGTCAAAGCACCTGGTATGCCCAAATATGAAAGGGAGCATACTGCTTCCCTTTATATGTGTATGTGTACACACACACACACACACACACACACACACACACACACACACACTCCAGATGCTCCCATGATGGTTACCGGACATGGCAGAATCCATCCTGGAAGGGGCTTGATTTGCACCATCTTCATCCAAGTATTGGGAAAGTTTTTCAAGAACTGATTAATTTCTTCCAGCAAGATAAGCAACCATTCCCACATCTCAGCTTGACCTCCATCTACTGGCAGGAGGATGGGAAACGCAATGGATTCCAGGAAGGACCCATAGAAGGTGCTGAGACAGCTCTGGACCATGTTCCGAATAGCCTGCTGGGAAAGCAACATACATAAAGATGATTAGAATGAGCAGCAAAGATGATTAGGAGACTGGAGGCTAAAACATATAAAGAACGACTGCTGGAATTGGATATGCCTAGTCTAAGGAAAAGAAGGGCTTCCATTACATATTTCATTACATATTCCACTCCATTCCATTCCATATTCCTCGCCACTCCATTCCATATTCCATTCCATTCCATATTCCACTCCATTCTATTCCATATTCCTCTCCACTCCATTCCATATTCCATTCCATATTCCTCTCCACTCCATTCCATATTCCATTCCATTCCCTATTCCTCTCCACTCCATTCCATATTCCATTCCATTCCATATTCCTCTCCACTCCATTCCATATTCCATTCCATTCCCTATTCCTCTCCACTCCATTCCATATTCCATTCCATTCCATATTCCTCTCCACTCCATTCCATATTCCATTCCATTCCATATTCCTCGCCACTCCATTCCATATTCCATTCCATTCCCTATTCCTCTCCACTCCATTCCATATTCCATTCCATTCCCTATTCCTCTCCACTCCATTCCATATTCCATTCCATTCCATATTCCTCTCCACTCCATATTCCATTCCATTCCCTATTCCTCTCCACTCCATTCCATATTCCATTCCATTCCATATTCCTCTCCACTCCATTCCATATTCCATTCCATTCCATATTCCTCTCCACTCCATTCCATATTCCATTCCATTCCATATTCCTCGGCACTCCATTCCACATTCCATTCCATTCCATATTCCTCGCCACTCCATTCCAAGGACCTCACAGTTCAACCTTGAGCTACATACATATTATATCAGTAGAATGAAAAGTAGAGGAGAGGCATATAAGACCTGCCCAGATCTGGAAAGTTTGAATAGGCATTTTCAAGAAGAACATCAGAAGAAAAATGAAAAGTAGAAATCTCATTATCAGAGATCAGAAAGGAAACAGAAATGTCTTTACAATATCTGAGGGAGAGAGGAGGGAGGAAGGAAGGAAGGGAAGGAAGGTGGATAGGAGGGAAGGAAGGAAAGGGAGGGAGGGAGGGAGGGAGGTGGATAGGAAGGAAGGAAGGAAGGAAGGAAGGTGGATAGGAAGGTGGATAGGAGGGAAGGAAGGAAAGGGAGGGAGGGAGGTGGATAGGAAGGAAGGAAGGAAGGAAGGAAGGAAGGTGGATAGGAAGGATGGATGGAAGGAAGGAAGGAAGGAAGGAAGGAAGGAAGGATGGATGGAAGGAAGGAAGGAAGGAAGGAAGGAAGGATGGATGGAAGGAAGGAAGGAAGGATGGATGGATGGATGGAAGGAAGGAAGGAAGGAAGGAAGGAAGGAAGGAAGGATGGAAGGAAGGAAGGAAGGTGGATAGGAAGGTGGATAGGAGGGAAGGAAGGAAAGGGAGGGAGGGAGGGAGGTGGATAGGAAGGAAGGAAGGAAGGAAGGAAGGAAGGAAGGAAGGAAGGAAGGTGGATAGGAAGGATGGAAGGAAGGAAGGAAGGAAGGAAGGAAGGAAGTAAGGATGGAAGGAAGGAAGGATGGATGGATGGGGAAGGAAGGAAGGAAGGAAGGAAGGAAGGAAGGATGGAAGGAAGCGATG